>NW_020290870.1:0-23470 GCF_003184695.1 Aspergillus brunneoviolaceus CBS 621.78
TATTTATTTTATTTATTTTATTTATTTTATTTATTTTATTTATTTTATTTATTTTATTTATTTTATTTATTTTATTTATTTTATTTATTTTATTTTATTTCATGTATTCAATTTGTTTTAGTAATTTCATTATTCTTTTTAACTATTTTATATATAACTTAATAATTCTTTTACTTACCTTAATTTTTATATATATTTTAAAATTTATATTTATTATTACAAATACTACAGCTGTTTTAGTAAAAATAATTATATCAATTAATTTTAAATCTTTTATTTTTATTTTCTTAAAATATTTATTTAATTTTTATAAATTTAAAAATAACTATTCTAATCTCCGCCGATTTGTCTTTTAAATAAAGAAAATAAATATAAATACTAACTAATATACTATTATTATTATTTCAGAATTATATTTAACTAGCTGCTTGAATAAAATATTATATATTTGAATATAATTCTATATTAAAAACAGAAAATATAATCTAAATAGTTTTATTAATATTTTATATCTGTTCAAATATTTTTTTAGTAATTCTAACTAAAATAAACGTCTTATAATTTTATAGTATTTTTTAATAAATTAATATATTTAGTCTAAAAAATATATATATCTAGATATTTTTTTATACTTAAAAACTATATTAACCAAGATTTTGAAAATATATCTTTAATTAATATTTCTTTTAAAAGAGACCACTATAACTTAGTCTATTTTTTTTTAATTTTAAATAATTACTATTTATAATATAACTCCGAAGCCTATAACTATTTCTAAAAATCTTTTTTTTAATTTTATATTTTATGATTCTAAATCCTAGTATAAATCGTTAAATAAAAACTATATAAAGAGATCTATTACCTCTGATTATAATTCTATAAATCTATTCATTATATAATATTAATCTTTTATTAAAAAACTAACTATTCCAATTACCGGGAATACTTTTATTATAAATTAGATTACTATTTTATTTAAAACTGTTTTAAGTCTACTATCAAAATTTTATAAATAATATTTATATATATTTTATCTTCAAACTTTTATATTTATTTATTATATTTATGATTTTTAAATCTTTATATCTATTTATCTTCAAAATATTATTTATTTTTCTACTGTTTTATAAAATCTATTTAAAAATTCTATAAACTTTTTAACTCTATTTTTATTATAGTCAAAAAATTTCATTCATCTAATTTTAATAAATAATTAAAAAAATAAGTTTATACTAAACTATTAACAAACTAACTTTTCTGTATAATTATATATTATTTTAAAAATTATATTTAAAAAGATTTCCGTTAAAAAAAAGTTCTTAAAAACTAATTTAATAATTACTTTTATTATTTCAAATTTAGAGATATAAGTCTTAATTTATATTATAATCAATACTAGATATTTTATTTTAAAAATGATAAATAAAAGCTGGACTAAGACCTACTGATTATTATTATATTTTTTAAAAATTTATAAAATAATTATAAAATTCTACAGCTGATAAAAAGAATTAGATTATATTATTAATTATATCTAAATAATCTTAAAGATTTATAATTATATTAAAAAATATATCTTTATTACTTATTTATTTTTAGTTTTTTATAACTAAAGATTTATAATTTTTATATTAGTTAGTTTATATATATAGTCCAGTTTATCAGCTAGTATTATTAAAGATATTATTATATTTGATGAAAGTCTTAAAGAATTAAAATCTTATATAATATATATTAATAAAAGACTGTTCTAAAAATATTATTATATTTTTCAAAGTTTTAATAAAAAAATATTTATATAGTTTCACTAGTTATTTATACTATTTACATATATTATAAGTAATTAATATTTATAATAATAATAAACTAAATTAATAAAAGATTATAGATTTTAATTAAACTAGAAAAACAGATTTTATCTAAAGATTTTAAAAATTTTAAAAATATTGTTTTTAAAAAAGCTAAGAAATTGCTTTTATACTAAAAACATAATTATATTATTATTCTATAAAATAAAAAATCCTTATTATATAGTCTATTATATAAAATATTTGAAATAAATTATAAATTTTAAAAATGACTACTAAAAAATCTTGAAAAATTTTATTTAGCTTAGCTTATTATTAGTTATCTTTTTAACACTACTTATAGAAAAGTCTAAAAAAATCTAAGATTTTATATTAACTATTATATTTTAGTAAATATTGTTTTATAAAAAATAGATATTTGCTTCTGCTTAAAAGAATTTTAAATAATCTAAAAATATAAACTATTTTATAAATTAATATTATTAATATCTTTAGTAATATAAAAATTGAAAAAAAGCTAAAAATATCTAACCATATTTTAAATTTATTTAAAATTATATAAAATATTTATAATATTATTTAAATTTACTAAAGTCTCTACTATCTTTTAAAAAAATATAAATAATATGTTATAAAATTATCTTAATATATTTTATACAGCCCATCTAAATAATATTCTAATTTATAATTATATTTATACAAAATATTCTAAATATATTTAATAAATATTATAAAAGTTATATAAAATTATATTATATATTAAATTAGTAAAATATATATTTATACTTTTTAAAACTAAGTTTTTGAATTTGATTATAAATTATAATAAATTTTATATAAATCTAAAGAATTACAACTATAGCCGAATAGTCTACTTTAACTTATATTATTAATATATAAGTTATTCTAAACTTTAATAATCTTTATCGATATTTCATTTATAATATTTTAGAATTAACAGGATTATTTATATATCTAATAAATAAAATATCTTTTATTTAGTTTTTAAATTATTAAAAAGTTTTTAATAAGTTAAAAAGTATATTTATTAATATATCGAATTTTTAACAATTTAACTACATATAAAATACTATTTTAAGAACTAATATTTGTAACTATATTTTAAAAGAATATTTTTCTAATATAAAAATAACAAAACCTTATATCTAGTTATATATTTTTCTAAAGAAATATATATTTATTAAATATTATTCTAAGATTTATAATATGAAATTATTTGCTATTATCTATTATTATAAAAAATTATAATTTAAACTAAAAAAATCTTATTTTTAATTTAAATTATTATTAATTATTACAATTTGAAATATTTTATATTTATTAAACTACTAAACCGCCAATAGATCTAATAATTTAATCTTTTGTTATATTTTAATTTTAAAATTATTTATGAATTTAAAAAATATAATATTAAGCCCGACAGTCTAATTAAAGAATTAAATAACTTTTAGAAAGAAAGTAAATATTTCTTGTACTAAAATTAAGGAGTTTTACAATAAAAATATTAATTCTATGTATTTATTAAGACTACTTCTAACTCTACCAGAAAATAAGAATAATAAAAAAGAATTATAAAAAGAATATAAGAAATATACCAAAAAAAGCTGATATCTATTTTATATATCTAAAAAAATATAATTTTTAACAATAAGAAAAATATATAATTTTCATTGGAAATATAAATGTCTCTCTATAGTATATATAAAAAAATAAATAAATTAAAAATTTTTAAAGACTTTAGCTACTAATAGAAATTATTGATTAGATATATTATTTATATTATAAAAAAATCTTTTTATTTTATAAAAACTAACTATAAATATTTAATAATAAATAGATTAGAAATAATTAAATTATATTATTTTATTATAAACCTATTTTTAAATATTTTTTAAAAATCTATATATATAATTTTAGTTTAAAAATATTACTAGTCTAATATCTACTATCATATAAATTAATAAATAAAAACTTATTCTATTTATTTCAAGAACAATCTTATTTTAAAAAATAAAATAAAAAGTTTTAAAGTTTTTATTAGTATTTA
The DNA here is from genome assembly GCF_003184695.1 of Aspergillus brunneoviolaceus CBS 621.78. Lineage (NCBI taxonomy): Eukaryota > Fungi > Ascomycota > Eurotiomycetes > Eurotiales > Aspergillaceae > Aspergillus > Aspergillus brunneoviolaceus. The sequence continues at coordinate 3,877 of NW_020290870.1, forward strand.
AATAAATATAATAAAATATATTTGTAAAATTTATTATATATTTATTTAAAAACTAAAATTATAATATTATTTTAATAATTATTTATTATTTAATAGAAATAAAATATTTAATTTTTTATAATATGATTATTAATATTACTGCTATTATTATAATATATATTTAATATATATAAAAAGTATATAGTTTATTTAAATTTATTTTCTTAAATAAAAAATCCTAGTTTATTTCTAAGTTTTCAAAATATTTAATTTAGTAATATTAAATTACTAGTAAATATCTTATAATATATTATTTAAAAACTAATAATTAAATAGAAAAAATTAGTATAATATATAAGTAATATTTTTATATTTATATAAACTATTTATAAAGTAATTAAAGCTAGAAGTTTTTTAAATAAATTTATGTCAAATATAATCCATTCTAATACCAATAAGACTATTTTAGATTTATAAATTATAATTTTTATTTTTATATAAACTTTAAATTTATTACTATTCTAAATAGTCCAGTTATTAAAAGTATAAATTAATTTATTATAAAATGTAAACTATTATTAAATTTATTCAAATAAAAATATCTGCTGTTTAAATCTAGTATATATAATAAATAAATTAATAATATAAACTAGAAAAAGATTTAAACAAACTAAAAAATATAATTAAATATTTATAATACTAAAATATTGAAATCTAATAAGAAACTCGATTAATGTATTTTTAAATTATATAAAATTAAAAACATTATTGATTTTTATATTTATAAACTAGTTTTATTTGTAATATAAAAATATATTTATATTAAATATTAATTTATTTATTTTTACTGGTAAAGAACTAGTTTTAAATTAATATTAATTTATATTATTATATATTAAAATTGACCGCTTGAAAAGATAACAAAATGAAAATCTTTTTTATTTTATATAATATTATAAAAAATATAGATATCTTTATTTATTTTGTATAATAATATAGATTATATATCTAAATCTAACTACTTAACTAGTTTAATACTTAAAAAATATTTATTAAATAATAAAAAACCTTTTTCTATTATTTTAATAAATTATAATCTGTATTTTAATAGAGCTTACTTTGAAAGAAATATATTATTATAATATAAATTTATAATATTTATTTAATTTAATTCTTATTTTAATAATCTTACTATTTTTCTAACTATTTTATATGGAATTTATAGAATTTCTTAATTTCTTATCTATTTTTAATTCTGCTTTTAGCTTTTTAAGCTATATTTTATTTATAAATTTAAAAATAATCTAATCTAACAGCTAGTAAAAAATTTAAAAAACTAATTATAAAGAATTATCTAGCTTAAACTATTATTCCTATTATCTGACAAGACTAAGAGCCAGACGCCAGCCCGCTTTTTAATATTATAACTATTATTTAAAATTTAGATTGATATTATTTATTATTTTATACTTATATTTAATACTACTGTTGGTCAGAAAAAAAAGACACAACATGTAAAAAAATAAAAATAGAAATAATAATAAGTTTAAAATTTAAAAATTATATTTTAAATTATTATATTTTTAAATAAGCTATATATCTATATTAATTATTTATAAAATTAATTGAAGTTTCTGTTCTTTAGCTTATTGAAATATAGATATTAAAATAAATAAACTATTAAAATAATGTTTAATAATATATATATATATATATATAAGTAAATCAGCTGGTAAATTTATTAATATTTTAATAATTGATAATATATTTAATCATAGAACTACTAAAAATCTTTTTATATATATTATTTTTTTAATAGTTATATCTGGCTGATAGAAATTAGTTAGTTTAATTATATTTATTATATAAAAAATATTATATATAATTATTTATAAAAATAATAAAGAATAAAAATCTATAATTATAGTTTAAAAAACTAGGTTTAAGTATAATTGATTGTTAATATAAAATAAAAATAAACTAAAAACTATTTATAAATAAAAATAAATAAAACTTTATTTTTATTATAGCTACACCGATATATATAAAAATATTTATTGATTAATTAATTAATTAATATAAAAATTTTAATATATAAAGAATATAAAAATATTAATATATAAAAATTATTAGTAAATAGTCTTTATTATTAAAATTATTATTCTTACTGTTTTTAAAAATAATTTTAATATTCTATATAAAGATTTTTTATTTTTAATATTCTATTTGGTTGTCTATTTATTTTTATTTTTATTTTTATTTTTATTTATAATATATAAAACTTAGTATAATATATATCTTTTCAATAATTTATCTTTTCAATATTTTTAGAAATAAATTTGATAACCTTTAAATTACTAGTATTTGTGTTAATATTATTATCAATTTTTTTATATTTTTTAACATTTTATAAATCTTAAACTAAATTTTTAAATTGCTTTTTTATAAAACTGTTTTTATTTTAGAATATATTAATATAATTCTGGTTTTTAAAACAAAGCTGAAAGTATTTAATAATTCTAAAATAATTGATGCGTTTTATTTTTTAAGCTTTTTGCTAGCCGGTCTATTTTTTATTATTTTATATAAATACTTTCTGATTTAAATAGATATTTAAAATCAAGTAAAAATTAATATAAAAAAAGTATATTTATACTTATATAGACAGCTGGTATTAAAAGCGATATAATATATTTATATATATAGTTTATACAGCTGATATAAAAATAAAAATTAATAAAACTATTAAAATAGCAAATAGTTATATTATTTATATAATGATTTATTATAAGAAGTTAATTATCAAAAATATAGATATTAAAAAATAAAAATAAAAAAATAGATCTAAGATTTTATGAAAATAAAAAAATTGAAAAATAAACATAATAAAAAATATAAAAATAAAAACAGCAGTAAATCCAAAAATCGAAATAATAAATATTAAAATTAATATAGGATTAAACGCTGCTAGAAATAGTATTGTAATTAAATATATAATAAATTCAATAAAAATTTATGTTATATTTTATTATTTATTATTTTAGTTATATATTTTAAATTATTATAAAATATCTTAAGAATTAGGGTAGACAATTTATTATAGTATATTATTAAATAAAAATCTAAAAATTTGATTTAATTAGTTTATAAATATATTATTATTATTATTATTATTATTATATATATTCCATAATAAGATCTTTTATATATAAAGATTTCTTAATTATATATTTATATTCTTAGCTTTTTTATATACCGGCAGATATATTGTATTATATATATATTATATATAGATAACAATAATATTAAAATATCTTTTTGATTTATTTTGTTAATATTTTTAGATCTTATTAATCTATAGCTAATAGTAATAAAATTATATATTAGATATATTTTAATATAGTTCTTTTAGTCTAAGAAAAGCTATAATATTTATAAATATTCTGTTTTTATTATATAAAATAAAATCTATATACTTTAATCAAAATAGTTAAACTAAATAAATATAGCTAAAATAAAAAATATTCTAGACTATAAAATATGCTTTATATTTTATAAGTATATTTTTAAAAATATTAAGTATCTTTTTTTATTACACTTAAAATTATAATAATATAATTTTTAAGTATTTATATATATTTAGAATTCAGAATAGTCCGGTTATTTTAGTTATATAAAAATATAAAAAATAGTAACACTTAAAAATAAAGATATATATATATATATATTAAGATATAAGAAAAACTTAAATATATAAAAATATATAAAAATATATAAAATCAAGAAATACATAAAAAAATAATAAAAGTCTAATAAGAATATATTAGAATATATATATATATATATATATATATATATATATATATTATCTTATATATTATATAAAAATATAGTTTTTCAAGATTTTATATTTAAAAATTAATAAGTTAGTTAATTCTTATTATTTTTAAAAAACTTTAAAAAATTTCAAAATCTAATCATTTATTATATTTGTAGATCCATTCTAAAAGTTTATTCTAAAAAAATCTACTTTTTTTTAATTTGACACTGGCTTATTCTTTTGATTTTTTAATTTCAAAAAAGATATATTATAAAAAAAGAATTATCCTATATTAAAAGAATATAACTATATTTTTAAAAAGACTTTTAAATTTTTGGACTATTTTCTATAGTTTTATATTTTTCTACTAAAATAAATAGATCTACTTTATCTTTATGATTATATAAGCTTTTCGAAATTTAAATTATTATTTTGTGATAAAATTTCTAAAACTATAAACTATTCTATAAACTATTCTATAAATTATTTTATAAACCATTTTATAAACTATTTCATAAATTATGCTATAAATTATTTTATAGATAGTTTTATAAATGGTTTTATAAATAGTCTTATTAATAATCCTATTATCAATCCTACCAGTAATTTTATAAGTAAGTTTATTATTAGCTCTATAAAATAATCCAGCTTATTTTTTAATAATCTAAGGAAAGCAAGAATTACTAAGGCTTATCATAATATATAAGAATATATAAAGATATAAATACAATACAAAATAGTAAAGAAAAGATATATATATTATTACGAAGAATTAGATATATTATGTAAGTTTCTTTAGTAGATTTATAATATTAAATATTTATTTCATTGATTCATTTATTTTTATATACTATAGTTTGAAAATTAGATTAGATATTTAGTTATTTTAGAATTGTTTTTTTCAGATCTATTTTATACTAGTTTATTTGTAAAAATATGTTAAATTTTATATCTATTTTATTATCTGCTTACTATTTTCTTAAATTATTAATAAATAAATATATTATTACTTGTATATATCATTAGTCTTAAATACCGGTTTCAACCGTATTATTAAAATTATTAGATATAATTATTAATTGAATGAAATTTTAAAACAATAAACTTATTTTTTATTTATTTTAGAATACAAAGAAAACCGGTATATCAATAATTAGGTTTATTTTTAAAAGTTTTTATATTTTTATTTATTAGAAAATTATAGCTTTTATAAAGTCTAAGTCATACTTTATTTTTAGTATTAAATTTTATAAAGTAACAATTCTTATTATAAATATATTTTATTTATATAATTATAAATTTATAGGTTTTTCAATATTTAAATAAAGCTAAAAGTATTATTTTATTAATAAATATTTAGTTTATATCTATAGATTATTTAGAAATATTCTATATATAAGATTACATAAAGTTATTTTTATAGTTATAGTAATAAAATTGTTGATATAATTAATTATTTAAAATAGAAATTGTATTTAATAAATTTGATAGTCTTATATATATATACTATAATATAATCTTAATTATTTAATTTATGTTTTCTATTTATTTATCTGTTTATAGATAATATATAATAGAATAATATTATTTTATACTTTTTGAATATTCTAAACTAGAAGTTGGTAAGAATTAGAATATTATAATTAAATATAAAAATATAAAATAAATTTAATTATATTTTTACAAATATAATTCTAGCTGATATTTCTAGAAATATATAAATTATTATATATATTTCAATATTGGATTAATTTACTTATTAATTTATGAAGAAAAATTAGAAACTAATTATATTTACTTAAAAGATTTATATCTATAATATTTTTAGATTTATATACTAGTAGATCTTTAATAGCTAATAAGTTAATAATAAAATTAATTATTATTATATAAGATAAAATAGGTAGAAAGATAATTAGTTAAAAATACTAAAAGATTTATATTTTCATTTATAATTATATTACAAAAAAATAATAATATATATATTTACTAAATATAATATAATTTTAGTATATTATAAGACTTTTTAGTATAATAAGATATTTAGTAATAATTTAGTATTTATATTTATTATACATTATATAAAAAAGATTTTAACAAAATAGTAGGATATATATAATTAAGATTTTTAATATATTATCGTTAAATTACTAATATTCAAAAAACTATAATATTTCTAAATATAAAAAAACTATCTTTAAATAAATATATATTAAAAAGCTGGTTGAAGATTATTTTATAATATTTAAATAATATAAAAATTATAATATTTTTAAATAAATTATATAAGTATATTTCTAAAACCATTTAATAATAAAATTGATAAGATATTATATCCTGCTGTTTTATAGTTATATATTAGTTAATAAATATTTGAGAAAAATTATATAATATTTTTTATACTACTACTAATTTTATTTTAAAAAGATTCTTAACATTAAAAAATATTTATAAAAGATCTTTAGCTGAAAAACAAAATAATATATTTATAAAACTATATTTATCTATTTATAGTATATTTATAAGTAATACTTTATATATATTGATATATATAAATAAAATAAAAGTTTCAATATTTTAAAATTATTATATTAAATATTATCTTTTAGAAAAGATTTATAATACTTGTATAGTTTATATATATATTTAAGTGTATATATATATTTTTTTAAATAATATTAAGTTTTATAAATTATTTATATAAAAAAATATTTTAAGCTCTGTTAGCTAATAATTATATTTATAAATTATCCAAATCTATAAAAAAACAAAACTAGTTATATTAAAATGCATAAAAACAGTTTTAATAAGTTATATAACTTATTTTAAACAATATAATACTAAATAATATTATATTTCTTATATAAATTATTTAGACTGATATATAATTAATATTTATATTAAAAATATACTAGTATTTTATTCATATTTTCATTAAAGTTTATTTATAAATTATTCAATATAATAAGCTTATTAGATACCAATAGTTATATAATATTATTATAATATATTTTTTTGGTTTTAATTTTTTTCAGTTAATAAATTTTTGAACAATATTATTTTTCTATTTTTAAATAATTATATATAAATAATATATTATAGTACCTAATATTATAAATAGCTTATAATACTAAAATAATATTTTAAAACTAGTAGTATATAAGAAAATAATTTCTTTATTATTATTACTTATTTTAAAAGTTAATAAATTAAACTTTTAAATTTATTAGCTTATAAGCTCTCTAATATACTTTATAGAATAGTTAATTTATTTTAAAATTAAGATTTATTTATTTTTAAATCTATAAAAACTAAATTAATAAATCTTATAATTATAATATAAAAGACTTCTTATTCTTATATATTATAATAAGAAGATAGTTATAATATATATATTCAGCTATTAGCTGGATAATATTATTTTGTAATAAAACTAAATAAAAATCTAGTATACTTTTTCTGATTTATTCTTTAGAAATCTATTATTATATAATTTTTATTATTTTCATATTTATAATTAGATTAATTATTGTTCCCTAAACTATAAAAATAAAATTCATAATTAAAATATAATTTTTAATAAAAAATATTCTATTTTAAATACAAAAGAATTAAATATTATATTAATAATTTTCTATCTTACTTGTACTTGCTAATACAGTAAATATATAATCAAAATAATTTAATATTTTTTATAAATATTTTTAATTATTAGTTTCAGATATATTTACTATTTTAATATTATATTTCTTTAACTTAATCTATATATTATATTCATTAATCATTTTTGAAAAATAGTAAATAGTTTTAAAATTTTAATTATAAATAATTTTTTTATTAGTAGTATAGTAATATTTTCTGTAATCAAATATAAAGACTTGTAGTTTTTCGGTAGTCTTGTTTATTTTTATTTTTTACAATTTTTTTATTATTATTTTTAGTATTCTAGTACTTACTGTTCTAATATTTTTATTGTTCTAATTTTAAAAAATTTAGTTTTTCTAATTAAATTATTATATAAAATATTACTAAGATCGGTAATATATACTAACTATTTTTTAATATGTATATAATATATATTTTATAGTATATTATAAAGAGAATAATACTACTAATATTAATTAAGACTAATTAAATTAGTACATTTAATTTATTTATATAATATAATAACTATTTTATATTATATTTGTTTAAATAGTAGGCCATTCTATTATATAATTTTTGATTTAATATATAATAATATACCTATTATTTAAAACTGCTTCTAATATAGTATATCCAGCTATTATTATATTAAGTAAATCTTAATTTATAGTCTATATAAAAATAAAATCTAAATTAATTAAATATGTATAGACTATAAGATTTCTTATAATAAAAATCTAAATATATAGTTTACATTTTTTAAAAAATTTTATTTTTATATAAATAAATATATATAGTATATTATATACTAATATTATCATATATTCAATTAAATAAACTGGTATATTTATTTTCTAAAATTATATTTTTATATTGTTTAATATATTTTTACAGTTTTTTAAATTTCTTTTTAACAGTGATAATTAAAAAAATATTTTATAATCAATTATATCAGTAACTATAAATATATTAATTTAAACTTAGTATTAGTTATAATAATTATTTTTAGAATAATATAATTATTTATTATTTAATATTAAATAGTGTAATTAAAAAACTAATATTTTTTTATTTTATTATTATTTTTAGAAAGTATGTTTAGAAAATAATTTATTTAATAATAGTATACTTGGATCTAATATCTATAATATAAATATTTTTATTGATAAAAGGAATCTTAATATTTTTAATATTTAAAATAAATATTTTATTAATAAAAGTTTAACTATATTTTATACTTAAATATATTACTTAAAAATTAGTTTTCTTTCTAAAATGTACTATGATAATTAGTGGTTATTATATATAAAATATATTAATATTAATAATATTTTTGTATTCTATAAAGATAAGTATATTATTAAGAGATTTTATATATTTAATATTATATTCTTTCTTATAAATAATATAATATTAGAAAACTTTATTAGTATATTTTTAGATTTTATTATATTGAAATTTTTATATCCCTAATTATAGATGATCTAACTTTATAATATATTAAAGGTTTATATTTTTATATTTTTAATTAGTAAGTAAAGATTTTATTATGATTATATAATTATAATCTCAGACTTAGACTTTATTAATTATAATATATATAATATTAGCATCTTAGATACTAGATTTTTCTCTATATTATATTAACTTAATATTAAGATTGAAAACAATTTATTTTTATATTTTTTATTATTATATATAGAATATACTAATATTGCTCTTATAAAATATAAAAATAATATAATAATAATTATAAATTATTATTAATTTTATGAGATTTATTATAAAATAGAAAAATAAAATAGATATAATTATTTTTATTTTTTTAATTATTAATATTAATATTTATTATTATAATAAATATTAGAATAGATATTAGTCTAGTTTTCACAAGTTATATTTTTATTATAATTAAAAGATATATTATTAAACTTATTAAATATAATAAAATTTCTTAAAATAGTATATAATTATAGCTAAAATTAGGTGTTTTAAATAAAGATTTAGTACATTTATTATCATTTATTTATATAATTTTAAGATTATTTATCATTTTTTATATCAGTATCTTCTGTTTTTATTTTACTTTAAAAATAGTTAATTAAAAAAAGCGATTTGGAATATAAAAACTACTATTATAGTTATATCTATAAATTATTCTAATTTTATATATTTTATTCATTTTAAAAAATGTCTATTATATTCTTATTATTTATATCAATATTTATATTCATAAGCTAAGATTTCTAAAAATTCAAATTATTATTTTATCAATTATAATTATATTAGAATATATAAGAATCTTTTAAAACTGATTATTATAGTTATTTTATTATACTAGTTTTTTTAGTAATTTTAATAATCATTCCGGTCTTAATAAAAGTTAAAATAATTTTAATATATTATTAAAATATTTTTAAAAGAATTATTCTTATTAATAGTTCTCTTTATAATAATTAATTAATATAAGTATTTTAACGCGTAGAAGAAAGATATATAGAGATATAAAGATAAAACGAAGAAGCTATAGGACGTATAGAAATATATAAAGATACAGAGATATAGAGATATAAAGACAGTCAATATTTATTTAAATATAAAATAATCTATAAAATTAACTATACTAAACCAGTATAATTTTTGATTGATATTTTAATTTTAATTAGTTATAATATGAAAACTTATATTAATAAATATATTTTATTATGTAAACTACCTAGTATATACATAACTTTTAAATAAATAATAATTATATCTAATTTTAGTTATAAAACTAAGAAAAACAAACTAGATGAATTGATTATATATGAAAACTTATATATAAACTTTTTAATATTATTATTAATAATATCCATTAAAACTCTCTTAGCTATATAAATATTAGTTATATAATCTAGCAGCTTATTTAAATAATAATTATTAAATGATTTAGAAAGATATTACAAACTATAAGAATTATATACTTGATAAAAAACCGGTATCTAAATTTTGTTAAGAATAGGTAATAAAAAATATATATTTTTAAAAGTTCTTAATATTCTTAATCTGATATATTCAAAAAAATAAACTAATTCAGCTTTAAAAATTATTATTATATAATATGTTAGCTAGCTAAATAATATATATTTTATTTTTTAATTTTTTATAAATAGTAATTTTTATAAAGCTATAGAATATAATATAATTGTTATGAAAAATATTATCAATAGACTATAATGATATCAAAATAATATCTTTCTAACTATAAATAATAATACTTACAAAAAATTATTATAAAAAACTAGAATACTACTAAAAAGTTTATTAAACTGATATTAAAAATTATATATTATAAATTATTAAACAAATATTTGAATTTTTTCAATTTAAAAAATATAATTGGCTGGCTGACTGGCCGGTTTCTAATATTTAGTAATTATTTTCGTTTATTTTTATTAATTAGTTAAAAAAAGCTAGAAATTTAGAAGTAAATAGTTTTTAGTTTTAAATAATCTATTTGAAAAATTATATTTAATCTTATAACTAGAAATAGTTAAAAACTTTTATATTTATAAAATCTAATAAATAGGATTATTTATAAAAAATATCTTAAACTTATTTTATAATATTAGCGGTTTGTTTACTAAATTGAATAATAAAATTATAAAATAAATCAAAACATAAAAACTATTAATTTTCAAAATATTAAATATTATTTTTTGTGTTATTAATCCGATTTAGAATCCGGCAGAAAGTCTAAAATATGAAATAAAATGTATTATTAATAGTATAAAAATTCTTAAAACTAGTAAAATCTATTTTAATAATCAGAAAGAATTATAAATAAAAATTCTTTATATTAAAATTATAATAATATATTTGATTAATTATAAACCTCTTTTACTACAGCTATTATCATTTTCTACTTTTCTTATATTTTAAACAAAATATTAAAATACTTTTATATATTAATAATAAATATATTTAAAATATAATCAAACTATTTGAGTATACCATTTAAAAAATAATAATATATTGTAAAAAGATTTTAGATAGTTTATAATTTATTATAAATCAAAAAAATCGAAAAAAAATATAATAATATACTAGTTTAAAAATAAACTACCAAAATTATAATTCATAAATACTCTTAATAAATATAAAAATAGAAAAAATATATAATAATATACTAGTTTAAAAATAAACTACCAAAATTATAATTCATAAATACTCTTAATAAATATAAAAATAGAAAAAATATATAATAATATACTAGTTTCAAAATAAACTACCAAAATTATAATTCATAAATACTCTTAATAAATATAAAAATAGAAAAAATATATAATAATTTTGATTACAATAATATAGATATAATAATATAATTTATGTATTATTAATTTTAATTTTTGAATTATTAATTATCTTTTTGAAACTTATTTCAGGCCGGTAATGATAATAATAATAAAAATATTTGTTTCTCTATGATAATATAGTTTTTATATATTATTAGAAAATACTTTATATAAAAAATATTACCAGTATCTCGATTTTTTATGATAAAATATCTAAAAATTATATAATGAAATGTAGACATTATAATATATATATATATAAATGAATTTAAATAATTCTAGTTTTATTTTTATATAAATAGTTTAGGTAAAATAATTTTAGTTATAATATTTAAATCTAAAAATAAATTATAATATATTAGAAAGATAAAATAATAATAAAACAGACTATATCTTTGATATTTTAATATTTAAAACTACGCTAATACCGGCCCGAAAAGTTTCATATTTTAACTAAATAAAGCAGGATTTATTTTTTTAATTTATAAATATAAATAAGAAGATTAGACCGGTTGTCTATAAACTAATTATAAAAAAGTTTATTCAAGATTTTCAATTAACTAAAATTTATTATTATAATAATAAAAAATGATAATAAATTATAAATCTATATAATAGCTATAATATTATAAAAAAAACTATTCTACAGCCTAATTCCATAATTATATAATTAATACTATTAATATATATTATTGAATCCATCAGTTTATTATATAAATCAGTTTATATTTAATTTACTTTAACATATTTTATTGAATAATTATTTATATATTCATTGAATATTACTCTTATAAATATTCAGCCTGTTCTAATATATTAAATTTATTTTTATAAATAATTTTTTAATGAATCTAACCGGTAGATATCTCTTACATTTTATAGATTATTTTATATAGATAGATTTATATAAAAAAAATAGTTATACTAATAAAAATTATTATATTAACATTAGGGCTTAGAATTTTCCTAAGATTTAAATAAAATAGAATTTATAATAATAGTATATATATTTTAATAATTATTATAATTATTATAATTACAGTTATTTTGGTTATTCTGATAATTATTTTTAAATTAGTTATTATTTCTTTAATTATACTAATCTTATACTTAATTCTGAAATTAATATAGTTAATTCTATAACTATTAATTATTTATATTTATATTTAAAAATAAATATAAAAATAATTAATAAAAATATTAATTTTATTATTATATATTCTAATTATTATAGTTTTGCTAGTATAGCTGCTGTTAATATAATTATTAGTATATTTAATTATTTAATTAATATAATTAGAATTATTAAGATTACTAAAAAAATATTGCAGTTTTTATATTAGTTATAATTTTAATAAAACAATATTTAGTTATTTAATTTATTATTTCGGGAATTTCTGCTGTTAGTATTATTACAATTATTTTAAAATTAATAATTTTTTAGAATTATTTTTAACAGGATTTAGAATTACTATAAATATTAGTTTTTTTTATAATATAAATAAGATTTTTTTAATTATATTGTTGCTGATTAAACTGCTCGAAAAATATACTTAGAATTATAATTTTAATTAGTCTGACTATACCGGTTCTTAAATAAAATTTGAAATAATTTTATATATAAGTAATTTAGTTAAATATATTATTTATTTAAATATTATAAGTATAATATATTATAATTCAAATAAATTAACTAATATATTTACCGGCTTGAATATCAGACAAGCTGTAGTATATAATATTTAATTTTATTATTACTATAAATATATTTAGTTTAAATTTTTTTATTTTTTTAAACTAATTATTTATAAGAGTTATTTATAATATAAGATATTTTTCTATATTAAACAGTTTAATTATATATTAAATTAATATAATATTTTAAAGATAGACTTATAAATTTACTTTGATTATAGATTTTTTATAATATTTAACTATGTTTCTGAAACAATTAAGAAAAATAAAGATATTTTTATAATATATATTTTAACCAATTTACTTTATAATTTTATTATTAGTTATATTAAAATAAAAAAACTAATAATTTGGGTTTTAATTTTTAAAATAGACAGTATAATAAATAATATTCAGATTATTAAAATAAGAATATTAATAGAAATCTTTAGATATATTATTAGACGGAAGACTACTACTACTAAAAAAATAGAAAAAAATATATTATACAAGAATTTTTTTAAGTATTATTCTTAAAAATAAAAAAATAATTAAGAATTTATTTAAGAATAGTATTAGTATTAATAATATAAGTAGGCTAAGACTACTCGGTTATTTATATTTACTAAAATCTAGATATAAATACTAATATAAACAGAATATCAGATATATTAATAAACAAAATATTTAATAATTTAATACCAGAATTAATACTACCAGAATTAGTTAAAAATATTATACCGAGAAAAGTCTATAAAAATAGATTTATATATAAACTAAGTAGAATTTGTTTAACCGGATTAGTTATAATAAAATATATTAAATTTAAATAGTTCTAAATACAGAAAGATATCAGACGGAGATGCTGTATATATAAAAAATTATATAAAAAATATTAGACTTAGACATATACTAAAAAAACAAATAATTAAAGTAGAATAATAAAATAATATATAAAAAATAAATAGTTTATTTTATTTATTATAAATTTATCTTAGAATTACTAATTCGTCTCTAGCTATAATCAAACAAATATTTAAAAATAAAAAAATATTTTTATATTTAATATTATTAACCTTAGAATATAAAAAAATCGGTTTGTTGTATTTATATATATTAAAAATTTTAATACTGAAAAATAAAAAAATAAAAGATCCAAATAACTAAAAGTTAGTAGAATATAGATATAATTTTTAATAATATATTTATAGTTTAGAATTAAGTTAACTATAAAATAAACCGATAAATATTTCTTAGAAAATATATAAATAAAAAAAATTAATATTAATACATAAGTTATGGATCTTAAATAGATTTAATTAAGCAGAATAAGTTGTTTAAAATAGTTAGTTAATATTTTTTAAGATTTTAAATCTTAAGACTATTATATATATATTCCCGACTTAGATTTAAGAAGATAATCAGACTTTTTTAAAAAAAATATTTTTATTTAAAACAGACCTGTCGATATTTTAAAAAGATAAATATAAATAATTTTAAGCAGATACAGAAATACAAGTAATATAAATAACATAAAAATATAAAATAAAATATTTATATTAAATTATTCTTAATTTATATTTATTAATAATATAAAAAATTATATAATCTGATATACTAATTCTAAATTAGATATAAGTATTTTAATATCGGGTATTATAAATAAATAGTCCGGAACTTTCTAATAATAAATTTAATAATATTAAAATTATAACAGTTAAATATGTATTTCAAAATATTAAAATATAATAAATAATTAGATAGAAAGATAAAAATTTACTTTTAAAACCAATAAATATAAACATAGTTAAAATAAATATAATTAAACAGTTAAGCATGAAATAGAATAGTAAAAAATAAATTTAGAAATAGTAAGTATATATAAAATTCAGCTTGACCAATTAAGTAACTAGAATGAGATTTAATAGATTAGTAATTTATAAATAAAAATAAAATAAATAAATTAAAAAAATTAAAAAATATAATAATTAGCAGAACTATAGATATAAAATATAAAAAGCAGAAAAATATAACTATAAAATATCTAAAAAATATAGAAAGTAATAAAAACAAAAATTAAATAAAAAAAAATAAAAAAGTAGTATATTTTTTTAGAAATATACTAAAAATATATTTAGATAACTGCAGGATATACTATTATATATCATAAATAAAGTTTAATATAATTAATTAATATAATTATAATTATTCAAGATAATAAAAAATAGAAGAAATTAATAGTTTTAAAATTCTGTCTTTAGAATAGTAAAAAAGACGGCCAGACAAATAAACAGCAGAATATTATTATAAACAAACAAACAAACAAATAGTAACAAAAACTTATTATTTAATCCTAGATTAAGAGCTTTTTACTATTATTTATTTATTTAAATATTAATATTAATGTTTTAAAGATCTATTATATATTATTAAAATTTTTTCAATTAAAAGTTTTAGACTTTTATAAAACAGCCGAAGCTGAATAGTTATTAAATTTAATAATATATATATTGTAATAGTTATGACTTTATTATTTAGTATTAATCTAATAGATATAATTCTATTAATCTATTCATAAAAATAAAAAGACTTAGAAATTCTATTTAATATAAAGATTCTAAAATTAATATAATATTAAATAGCTAGTAAATTCTTAATTAAATTTTAGTTTTTATAGAATCTTAATTTAAGTATAATAAAATATTTTTATAAAAAATCCCTAAACTTAGTATTTATATAATATCAAGTTTTTAATGAAATTAAGAAAACTAAAAAACCGGTATAAGAATAATTAATTAAATTATTAGAATAAAAATATTTTATAATTTATAATTTATATATTAATATTTCAGCAGTATTTTAAGCATATATATATATAAATTTATTATATTTAAAAACTGTTAAAGGAAGCTTATTTTATAATAAATATATTAATATATTAATAATATTCCGAGTATATAAAAATAAAAACTTATTTTATTCTAAAATTAATAAGAAAAACAAAAATATAAAAATATATTATTAAAAACTTATTATTTTAGAACATAGTCCTGGGTTTAAATATTAAAAAATAGATAAGAATAATCTTATTATATATAAATACTACTTATATATTTTTATAAAAGAAAATCTTCAGTAATATTTATTATATTTTTATTATAATAATTAACTAATAGAGTATTTTAAATAATTAAAAATAAAAGCTTTTCTTAAAAAAAGTTCTATTAAATAAATCTTTATAAAAATATAATTATTTATATTAGAAAATATTCTATATATTAAAAAGTTATACTTATTAGATATAAACTCTATAATAAGCTTAAATTATTATTACTTTTTAGCTAAGTTTTTATTAGATTATTTATAAACTTTATTATAAGTCTGTCTTCTATTATAATAAAAAATATATTTTAGATTTTATTTTTATTATTATTAATAGATTTATAAAATAATATTAATTTTTATTTATTTTATATATTATAACTATTTTAGATCTTGTTAAACTTTTTTATAAAAAAATAAATTTTAGTTTAAATTATTTTAAGATATAATCTTAAATAGAAGATTTTTTTTATTAATAAATTTTAATTTTAAATTATATATTATATTTAAATTAAACTTTATTTATTATTAGTATTTTAATCTTAGATTAATAATTAAACTAAAAATCAGACTTTTAAATAATATTTTTAATATTTTATAAATAAAAATTAACTAAACTAGTTTATTTTATTATCTTTTATTTAATTTATTTATAATAATATTTTAAATTTAACTATTAGTTACTATTTTTAAAACTTTTTTGGACTATTTATCTGACTTTTATTTTTATACTAAGATTAGTATTTTTTAAAAAAAATTTCTACAGCTAAAAATTAAATAAATAAACTAGTTATACTATAAAAAAATCTAAAAAATTATTAATAAAAAGCTAATAAAATATTAAAAAAATATTATAATAAAAAATATTAGTTGATAATTTTTTTTAAAAAAGATCTAATAAAGCTTTTTATTTAAGAATTTTAAAATTAAAATCTTTTTTTAAAAGCTAGCTTTTTAATATATTAGATTTTTGAAAATTCTAATAGTTATTAAAAAATAAATATATTATATTTTTTTCTCTAACTACTATAGTTAAATTTATAATATTTTTTATATATTATTATTAGAATAATAAAAATTTAATATAAATTTATAAGATTAACTTTGTTTTTTAGATTTAGAAAAAAAAGAAAAATTTAAAATTAAAGATATTAAAAATAAATAAACTTTTAAAAATAGATAGTATTTTCTAATTAAATAAACAGACTAATTAGGTAAATATAATAAATAAATTTTAAAAAAATCTATAAATAATATCCAGGAAGCTATTTAAAGCTATACAAAAATAAAAAAAATTAAAATAATAAAAAGTATCTTATTTTTGAATATAAAAAAATAAATAATTCTATATTAAATTACTATATTATATATATTTAATTTTTAATATTAAAATATATAATTAAAATAAAAGATTTTTATAAATAAATTAGATTTTTATAAATAAATTAGATTTTTATCGAAAAACTACTAGATTAATCTAGTTAATTAGTACTATTCTTATAAAAAATAAATAATAAAAAACTAAAACTATTTTTTTTTAAATATAAAAATTTTAAAAAAAGATTTTATTGCTATATATAATATATATTTTATAGTAGATTTTTTAAAAAATATCTACTTAGTCCTAGTTTATAAAAAAATCTATTATTTTCAGATAGTAAATAAAATATAATCAGATTGTCTATAATAAAATAATAGTTTATAATAAAAAATAAAATAGTTTATAATAAAAAATAATAAAAAATTAAATTAAACTAATAAATTAACCTATAAATTAATAAAAAATTAATCAAAAAATGTATAATAATTTTAGACTTGCTGATACCGGTTAATTTGTATTTATAATAATAAATTAATTTAATTATTTTAAAGCTGATAGCTATAATTAAAATTAAATAACTAATTTAAATATAAAATATCAGATTTTAATTTAGATTTTAATTAAAAATAATATAGTCGACAAAAAACTTTTAACTTTAATTAAAAATTTATAAAAATTTAAGAATATTTTCTAGTATATTAACTGAAATCTAATTTTTATTAGTTTAATAAATGTACTAAGAAATTATCAAAATATATTTAGAAATAAATCTAGTTTTTATTAAAATACTATTTATATATTATAAATATTGTAATATCAAAAATACAGCCAGATATAAAATTTTTTATATTAATAATATTAAATTTTTTAATACTAGTTCTTAAATAATATAAATAACAAAATTTTAAATATAATAGATATATTGGCTAAATAATAGTAAATAGTTATTAATATTATATTAAGAAATAGTAGAAATAAAAATTTTAAAAAAATTAATTAATAAATAGATATTTAATAAATAACAAAAATAAAAACAAAACCAACAAAAAAAATTTAAAACGAATTTAGTAGAAAATTAAAATATAAAAATAAAAAAGAATATATATATCTTTTTTATTTATATGTATATTTTATATTAGTATTAATCAGATTATTAATAAAATATATATTTTATTTACTATTTTAGAGTTTTTTATTTATATAATATATAATTTATTAAATAATTCTTTTATTATTATAGTTCCGAACTTTATTATTTAAAAAGATACTATTAGTAAGAACATTTAATTAAAATAAATAATAAAACTATTTATAATTATACTATTATATTAAATAATCTAGTTTAATAAAAAAAATATAATTATTATATAATATCTATTATTATAATAGTTTATATCTACTATTATAATATCCTGTTTTAGAATAAATATAAATTTATTAGACTTTTAATTTAAATATTTATATTATTATATTATTTTATTTTTTTTATATAATATATTATTCTAAAATCCTTTAGAAAAGAAGATTTCTTAAAAATTAGTTTTAAAATTAATAAAAGACTGCTTTTAATTATCTTACTTGTCTTATTTAACCAGCATGTCTACTGCGTCAAGTAGTTCCTAACAAATAAATAAAATAAATAAAATAAATAAAATAAATAAAATAAATAAAATAAATAAAATAAATAAAATAAATAAAATAAATAAAATAAATAAAATA
>NW_020290871.1:0-22147 GCF_003184695.1 Aspergillus brunneoviolaceus CBS 621.78
AAAGCACCAGCAGAGAATTGTCCAGCCAGGAAAAACAAATGCAGTGAAATCTCCGAAGAGCGCCATTGTTACGTCCAACCAAATCTGATTCGGTACAATAGAGAGAGAGAGAGAGAGAGAGACAGACCAAAGACAGACCAAAGACAGACAGACAGACAGTACTGTCAGTTGGCCAGCTTTGGGGGAGAAGAATTGTGGGCGGCGCACCCCGGGCAGGCACTGGAAAGACATTCATTACCTTAATTGTTATTGTGGAAGTGGAAAGACCGGTAAAACCGGTGATTGTCTTCGCCCCGGAGCGGACTCTGGCGCGCTGGGTGGGCGGTACCGATCCAATACAGACGGCCGAAGCACCAAGGTGCGGTGAATACCGTATTTCTAGTATTACTGAAACGTTACGGATGGTTCTGGTCCGGTTGTCGGTCTGGAAGGCCCAGGTACGGTTCGTTGAATTGATTTGCTTAACTACGAGTAACTAGTAGTCAATTCGTAGGTTCGTAGGTACAGTACCTAAGTCTATGTCGCCTCCACCATATCCGAGCCCTCGTTCGGGGTTTTGTTTGACTGTGGCCAGGTCCCAGGTCCATATGTCATGTATGCCCCTTTCCTCTCCATGTCTCATGTATATGGACTGGACTTGACATTGGCTTTGATTTCTGGCTTTTTCTTTCTTTTTCCTTTTTGTCTCTGGAGAGGGTTAGTCGATACTGCCGTTATGCATGAAAGCTTGTGGAGTATAGTTCGAAGTCAAGAATGAGGGAGCATTGTTGGTTCTCCTTTCCAGCCCACTGCGCAAGACCTACCTTATTATGAGGGTGGGTGATTATGGTTGGGGATCGGTCTTTGCAACCCTGACCGCAATTAGACCTAGTTCGTCCTTGTGTATCATGAACCTACTACTATTCGAATTTCCACCGCTGCGCTAAAGTAAGACTTGGCTTCCACAGTTGCCAAACTAGTGATCTTCCTGACTTAAACAATCCACTTCGTATTATCGATAATATTCCTAGTCCTGAGCGACCCCGAGACTCTTTCTCAGGGTTCCACAGCAACCTGGTAACCCAAGGGACGCGAAGACGAACCATGAAATTCCAGACGCGAACACACGCGCGCCGTCGCACACTGATCCATTATTAATAGATCGGATACCCGCTTCTTTCTCTTCTCGATCCGAGTGTGTTGTGGTCTGATGAATGGGGAGGAATCACTAGAAACCTTCCTCACTCTTTTTGCACTGTAATTGTTGTATCAGATTCTGCCCGTTAGGAGCACCACTCAGCAGGAGGGAAGGTCCGGAAATCGACCTCGACGTTGCAGACCAGAGCCTATTGACTCTATTGATTGGCATTTGGCCGAAATTAAGTTGACTACCTACTTCTGAATAAGAAGAGAAACCGCAGGGCGACCAATTTCCATAGTTTAAATTTAGATGATCTCATGCCCGCACATCAGTCAGTAGTTTTCCCGGTGGCTCATTGTGCGTCATGTTCCGTTGTATGGGCTTAAACAAGGTGAGTCCAGTCCTGTCATTTCGGCACCTGTCTCGCCTATCGCCCAGTCGTTCCCTCGTGGGTTCTCCCGAAAATAGTATAAGGAGGACTTTGCTAGGATGGACGGAGATACGACAGATCACCGATCACGGTGAGGGCAGACTTTCAGAGGGCCTCCAAACTCCCAGGAAAAAAAATCGGATTTCGGTCCACCTTACTTACTTTGCTTCCCACATCGGGCCTCTCCGTTGAACGGACCAGAGTTTGTCGTAATAAACTCCCATCAGCGGAAAAAAGGAACGTGTTCCTAGTTGCCTTTCGGATTTCCTTCAAGTGATATCCCTTCGATCAACGTGCACGGGCGAACTGACCTCCCTCTCCCATGTTTAACGCTGCGAACTTACCCTGCAGCAGCAATAGCATTTCAACGGTTTCTGGGACTGATCCAATGATCGTCGCTCGAATTGGATATGGTACCTGCTACGTGGTTGCAATTTTTGCAACTTAGCTTAGCTTAGCTTCTAAGCTGTTGTGTGTCCTTCAAGAGCTGCATAGGGGAGGGCCGGGGAAGTTCAATGAAGCGGTGATTGTTTGTCTACTTTTTCTTTTCTTTTGTTCTTGACTATTGCTTTCACGCTCCTGCATACAAGCTTTAGATTGGATACCATGAGACGCAGCAGCATACACACCCTGCATGGTACATTAGGTTCCATCGATCCTGGCTGGCTTATTGGGGGTGTCACTGGCAGTTCCAGCAAATTAAAGGCGAATATAAGGATTAAAGGAAAAGAGTTGCTAGAGGGGAGGATGCGGGGCAATTCGAGAGCACTGACTCGGCCGGTTACGACTTCCACCTGCATGGTTTGCATAGGGGGGGGGGGGGGGGTTTAAGCTGTACTTTCAATTTTTTTGTTTGGGCTATCACTATGGTTGATAAGGATTATCTAGAATTCACATCAAAAAAGAAAGAGAGGTTGGTGCTGGTGCTGGTGCTGTGTTGAGGAGGAAGGAGTTGCGATCATGCCCTAAAGACGGGGACAAGTGATGTACCGTACCTGTCCGCTGCACCATAACCATGAATGTTCGAACCATGGAGTCGATCCAAGCGCTCGGTTGCTCGGACAATGTGGAATGCGGTGAAATGGCCACTACTTGAGGTAGTCCTGCACATCGATCATGGGGAGAAGTGGCCTCGGACATCATAGACGGTGGCGATTGGACCTGGAGGGCGACAACGCAGCAGCGATCTGTGGGAAAGATGCGGATCCCTTGAGCAGTTGAGATCCTGTCGTTGATGCCGATGATGCTTGGACGTTGGGGGGAGGAGCAGGAAGATGCCTGCACGTGATTCAATGATCTGGGGATGCGCGGAAGAAGATTACTTACTGAGAGGTGTGTACCTTTGATTTCCGAACGGCATCACATCAGGATCAATTCGAGTGGCGGCACCCATTATCCTACAGTACATATGTACATTCCATTTGCTTCCAGCTTCCCTTCCGAAGCCGCTCTTGCTCTACCGTGAAGAAGGGGGAAGGGCCGGGCACTTGGCCAACTTCCACTTCCATCGACAAATTACCGTATGGTAAGGGAGATGCCCATACGGCGACTAACAATACCCGTATTTGAATGCATCGCCGGCTGCCAGCTGCCAGCTGCCAGCTGCCAAGTTCGACCTCCCTCCCTCATCAGCTGGTGCAAAACCATTACTCAGGATATACAGTAGTTACTCCGTAGTACCAGCGGATCTCTATGCGGAGTGAGTACTCGAATGGAAAAGCTAGAAATGGGCTGTGTTGACCCTGTAGCAAGCATCATCATCTCCCGGCTTACTTGCACCTCCTTCGTCAGTGGCAACAACAAGCAGGGCACACCAACAGAGCAAGGACAAAAGTACGGGGTAAAGGAGTAGATCGCGGCCTCACTGCAGTAGGCGTACTTGCTTTGGGCTTGCTGGGGTGATCAGTCGGTCCTTACAGGAGGTTCCGACATGGGTTCCGATCCCTTCATGCAGACCCAGCTAGGTTGCTCTTTTCTAGAAGCATCACGAAGTTGGGTTTGGTTGGCCAACGGGACACTAACACTGTCAGTAGCTGGGACCAAGCGGGCGTGAATGGGGTGATGGGATGATGAGACGAGTTGAGTTGGGTTGGGTTGGGTGGTGTTGGTAGTAGCAGGTAACTAAGTTGAAGTACGTAGTTATAGTTACCTAGTAGTAGATGGTGGATGATGGATGATGGATGATGGGCTTGCCGAATTGGCCAGCTTCAACCATTCCGTCCCGCATCATCTTCTCTCCATTTCCATCCTCCAAGATCACAACAATCTCGGGCCCCTCAGGCCACCACATCGCAGCCACCAGGATACTTACTCTAGTTTGTCATCCTCGTCCTCAACAGAGGATATTCCAGTGATACGATTCTATCCGGGTCTTCCCACTCTTCCGACTCATTCTGCAGTTGCATGCATGCCTTGTGAATCCGTTGCTCCATCTCAGACTGCGATCTCCGCTTGGTGCTTGACATAGACACCAACCACCACCACCACCATCACCAGCAACAACAACAACCAACAAAAAAGCCATGGTCTCGATTGTTGACGCCGAGCAGGCAAGAAAATTGTCGCTTTTCCGGCCTCTAGGTAAGCAACCAGTCATCATAGCGTCTTCAGCCCCGTGCAATCAGTACCCGCCCCAGTTGGTTCCCTTTTCTCTCCCCCAATCGGTGCCCCTCAATGTGCCGGCATGGCATTTTTGCTGCCCCTCATCTCGATCTATACGGCCTTCGCTTCCCCATAGTACGACCTAAACAACACCACTGCCAACCACCTTTGCCGAACTTCGTCTCCTGTTCCCGTTGCCTCCAGTGAAAACATCACCAAATCACATTCTTGGTCATTTATCGTCTTCAATTGTCGCCATGTAGACCGCCCCACCGGTTGCCTCTTGCCGCTGACTTCGACCTTCAGGCTACCAACGCAATTCTTGTGGCTACTGCAAATCTGGTGATGGCTGTGAGTCTCCCCACGCTGCCCCACCAGAGATGCCCATCACAGGCATGTCGACGACGGCTTCATGCCATGCCAGTGCTAACGCACACCTGCTGCAGCGGCCTCCTACTACACTAGCTCGGTCTCTGTGCGACCGGCCCATTATGAGGCCCTTGTCAATCGGGGTTGGAGAAGGTATCGTGTGGTTCATTTGGTGCATGAGAAGTACGAACAACACGGGGACTAACCCAGGCCTAGATCGGGCACGCTGTACTACAAGCAGAACCTGCAGCGGTCATGCTGCCCTCACTATACGATGAGGTCGGTGATCGGCTCTTTCCCCCTGTCTATGTTTCACGAGATTAAACCATCATTACAGACTGGAAGCATTGGACTTCAAACCTCGGAAGGATCAACGCAAGGCCGTGAACCGCTGGAACAAGTTCGTTCTCGGCCCTGAATACATCCGTCGAGCCGCATATCTCTGCCCCAAGACACGGGAGTAAGTCGATCCAAGCTGGGATGGATCCATGAAGGGTCGCTGAATGTCCGCATTGCAGGGAAAAGAAGAGCCGCAAGTCCCACTTCGACCTCCGGGGGGCCGTCCACGAAGCCGAATATAGCAATGTGAAACGGCCCATTGATCCTAAGACGAAGAAGTACCTCGAGCCCGCGCATCGCTTCGAGGTTAATCTGGAGGGCGACTCCATTTCTCAGGCCAAGTCCGTCACTTTGACCGGTTTCAAATCGAAATTCTGACCTATCCACCCGCAGATTCGACCTCTTCCGCAAGTATCAGACTACAGTCCACAAGGAAGACGTCTCGAAGTGGCAGACCAAGGACTTCAAGCGCTTCCTTTGCTCAGGCCTGACGCGCTCACCCGCCGATCCGAAGAAGTCGGACGAGAAGAAGCTCGGATCGTGGCATCAGTGCTACCGTCTCGATGGCAAGCTCATCGCCGTAGCTGTATTAGATCTGATGCCTAATGGTGTGAGCTCTGTATACATCTTGTACTGCTTCCTGTTTCGTGGCCGATTCCACCCAAAGCTAACATCAGCTAGTTATGACCCAGACTATGAACAATGGGAGTTCGGCAAGTTGAGCGCGATGCGGGAGATCGCTTTTGCCGTGGAGGCTCAATACCCGTACTACTACATGGGTAAGTCCATCGATTCAGATCGCGTGCTATTGCTAATATTTCCGGTAAGGATACTATATCCATACATGTCAGAAAATGCGGTACAAGGGAACCTTCAAGCCCCAGTACATCCTCGGTATGGGCCCTGTTTCGGCCCCCTTTCACCTTTTCCCTTAAAACTAATTATGATAGACCCCGAATCCTACGCCTGGGACCCTCTCGACGGCGAACTCTCCCAGAAACTCGACACTCGACCCTACGTCTCCCTTTCACGAGACCGCCAAGCAACCACCACTACTGCTGAGAAGACTCATCCTGAGCCCGACACCGCTGATGCGGAAATCAACGATGAGGACATGTCACTCTTTGACTTGCACATGCCTGGCGTGTTGACTCTGGATGAAGTGAAGGCGCTAGACCTGGACCACTGGTTGCTTCTGGTGCATGGGTCCTTTGTACATATGATTGTACGTTCCCCCCTTCTCTCCACACTTGGTATATCTGGAGAATGCGCGCTATGTGCATTGTACACCTGGTCGAAGCGATACTAACAAGGGAATGATGATAGGACCTTGTCGGATGGGAGAGGATGCCGATGGACAACCCTCAATCGGTGAAGGGGATTGTCGCGGAGCTGGCGGCGGTGCTGGGACCGGAAGTCTTCAAGCAGAGTGCCGTGGTGCTATTTGATTAGATCTCTAGGCGTGGTCAGGACTCAGTGGATGCATGGTGGTTTCGTTCAATCCAGCAGCCAAACTAATGCTATTTAAGGGCAGAGGATACAATACTGGAGGAAACCCACCATGTCAGTGAAGTCTCGAGAATACCGATTGCAAGCCTCAAGCAGGAGCTTCGACCAAAAAGAGAAAAGTAGAAGGAAAGAAGGAACAGGAGTTCGACTACTCCGTACATACCATTCTAATCATCGCCGCCAGAGCTACCGCTCTCCATCTCTACTAGCTCATGGATCGGTGATAAGGTGTTACCTGAGTGTGCCAGACATACCTTACCTACCTCCATGATCTCTCTCGCCCACTAATCATATATCTCGGCAGATACAAAAGCACCTATGTAGTCCATCACGGATAATACGCTGCCGCGTAGAAAGGGGACCCGCAGCTATACTATAATCTCTGGTCAAGAGGGGATGTACGGTACTTATGTTATGTTATAACGTGGTAAGTTAGCGAGAATAGTCCCATGGGCTTGGATCCAGCGTTGTCGGAGTATTAGGTAGGTAGTTAGGTAGGTAGATGGGTAGCTAGGTAGGGAGGCAGGGAGGCAGGTAGGTATGCATGCAAGTGATAATGTTTCCCAAGTTCGCTTCGCCAGCGGAAAAGGCTCCCTATACTTGAATCGTATTATAAATGAGCCTATGTCTATGTCTCTGTCTATGTCAATATCTGTCTGTACCTGTATCTAAAAGGGTCCCGTCTGGGAGGTACGAGTAAACAGGTGGGCTAGATCGGGTGTTTGGGGGGGGGGAATATAGTGTACAACGCGTGGCGCAGTACTCAGCCCAGTCAGCCCAGCCCAGCTTGTCCAACAAAAGCTTAGAGCGAGTAGAGACCGATCTTTAGCTTGGGAGGGACAAGCACAAGCACAAGCACAAGCCCGCCGCGGCGGAGCTGGTAGATCTACCCACCCATGTCCAGATCCAGACCCGGACCCAGACCCAGACCCGGACCCAGACCCATACGCACCCAGGGTTGCTGGCCAACCGGCATATAACTTGCGTATCGAGAACAAAGAGGAGAGAATATAAGCATGCCAGCCAGCCTGCCAGCAAGCAAGCAAGCAAGCAAGCAAGCAAGCAATTGGATCTCAAGTCAAGTCAAGTCAAGTCAATCAATCAATCCGTTGGCACGTCCCTATGTATTCACAGAGAAAGAAGTGGATGAAAAAGGAAAGAAAGAGAGTCAATGCACAATGCAAGCCTGGATGATGGGAGATTTGTGTGAAAGTGAAAAAAGGCAAAGAAATCACAAACAAGAAAAGAAAGAAAGGAGGCACGCTCGGCATCCATGATAATAACAACCACCCAACCCAACCCAGACCACTTCCCAGCTTCCCATTCGCCCTACATACACCAACCAGACAAAGAAAGCAAGAGTAGTCAAACCCGCGACGAGGGCCGGGGAGCGACTACCTTACCTATACCCAACCAAAACAAAAGCCCCCATCCATTTCAATGTTATCTGCATCGAGAAGAAGAAAATAAATCCTGACCGGAGGACGACTGGTAGCACTTCGAAGAGGACAATCGAAACCCCATAACCTTAAAGCAAAGCAAATGATAGCACCATTTCCTGTTTGTCTATCTCTTGAGAAAAGATTTTCCCTCCCTCCTCATTCATTGCCCCATTGCCTTGAATTCGCCGAATCAAATCGATCGTCGATCATCAAATCAATGCAATCAAGATCATCAAGAAGCCCCTCGACGACGAAAGGAAACATGAAGAGAAGAGAAGAAAACGGAACATCGAGAGATGACAATTTGAAAAAGAACGCCAGTCAGTGAAACAAATCTATGGACGCCAACGGGTCAGTACACTCCATAGTAAGCAGAAAACGTGATGTCGTGAGACGCAACCATGTACCCCAGAGAGAAGAAGATGCTGAGAACCATGCCCATGCCCACAACCAGATGATGAACGATCCTGTAGATGTAACGCCCCACCATGTCACATGCATAGCAAGACAAGACAATGCTAACCGGCAGGGATCAGATGCAACGCCGTGTATTCCGATAGATGCGTGAATGGGTAGAGAGATGGACGATGACAATGACGATGATGGAAAGAACACGCAGCGACGAGATGATCACAGATGGAAAACGCCTGGCTATGCTTTTCAGTCAAGCACAAGTCTCGAACCTGTCTGTCAACTTAATCACCACCCTCGTCAATGGCCTGCGCTTCCACCTCATCGCCCTCGGATCCATCCGCTAGCATCGCGTTTGTCGGGATTCGTCGCCCAGCGCCGAAGACGAACTCCATGAATCGTGCTTTCTGTTTGTCGCGCACGCCCCGAAGGTATTCGTAGCTGCCGTCGATTCCCCGGATTTGACCCTCGATCACGGCGCCGATCGGCCCGAGCATGCGTCCATGACTGTGACTATTGCTAGCCTCAACACCACCCGCGAACCGGACCGAATCGTTGCGCCGCACCAACGGACTAACCAGCTTCCGACGTAGGGTTTCCAAATTCACCTTGAGCGTGAGGAGGCGCCCGCGGTGGTCCATCAGGAGGTGCTTGTTAGTGACAGTCCGACTACGGACGCTGGCAAGAAGCCGTTTGTTCTTCTCGTACTTGCGAACAATGGAGGCATCCGGTCCGAGAACACGGGTCCACAGGGAACTCAGCATCTCGCCCTCCTCTCGTTCTTGCGCATCCGACTCGCGAACGACGGTCCGTTGCAGATTCAGGAACTGGCGATCGATAGACTCAAAGAGCCCAAAGAGCGCGGTGGAATGGTGCAGCTCAGTGTTGATACATTCTTCAAGCACACCCAAGAATTCCGTAAAAGTCCGAGTGAGCGTCGCGCGCGTGCGTTGCGCCGAGGTTTGTCCAAGGACCGCTGTCACGACTTGCCCGAATGTGGTGGGTGTAGTCGCCAGCTCACTACCCGGAGGAGCATCATGGG
Source organism: Aspergillus brunneoviolaceus CBS 621.78 (assembly GCF_003184695.1). Lineage (NCBI taxonomy): Eukaryota > Fungi > Ascomycota > Eurotiomycetes > Eurotiales > Aspergillaceae > Aspergillus > Aspergillus brunneoviolaceus. The sequence goes on from NW_020290871.1 coordinate 9,264, forward strand.
GGTCAATCGGCCGTTCCATGGTACCCAGCCGCGCAAGAATCTCATGCAGATTATCGAACATGAGCGTCGGCAACGAGCTAGGCGGTTGCGCATTGATCGCTTCCAGTTCGCGCTTGGCCCAATCCATGACAATCAGGATCGAGTCGAAGTCGGCATCAACGTTGGCGAAGAAGCGAGTCAGCTCCAATGACAGTGACTTAAGGGACTCGGACAATTCATCTAGCTGGCGCACGATGATAGGCGCGCTAGTCATGTTGGTGCCACGAACTGATTCGCTCAGGTCCCAGACCGCCACGCCGGTTTCCTGCAGGGCTTCGATCTGCTGCGCGCCATGTTCCGAATAGTAAATCAGGGGTTCAAAGGAGCGCGCAAACCCGGATAGCTTGACCAAGTCAGGGATTGGCTGAGGATAGTTCGGGAGAAACAAGGTGCGCATCAATCCTATGGACAAAAGGGCGACAACTATGGATACGAGGGTATTGGTCCGAGTGCTGGTGATCTTATCAAACTTCTCACGCAGGTACCCGGATATGGCCGCCAATGGTTCACGTTGCTGAACTTCGGCGCGTACTTGGAACCGGATATCTTCATGCAAAGAAAAAATCACAGGTCAGTATTCCATACCAGCTCGCTGGATAAAGTTGTGCTCCGAAGTGGTACCTACAACTACTAAGGTCCTGCTCGGGTGCGAAGTCCACCTCGATGTCCTGACCAGCTTGCCCGCCAGCCGGAGCTCTGCTTGGCGAACGTGTCTGGGTCCTTTCGGGGACCTGTAGCGACATGGCCGTCGGCGCGCATGCTGTGGTCTCGGTCATAGCGGACGACTGCTTGCGATCCTTTGTCACAGGGGCCTCGACCGCATCCTCGTACTGTGGGCTACCTTCACGCGATTGCGCCGGGCTCACACCAACTGTCGGCTTGAGGACGGGGCGCTCCTTCTCCGGACTGCGAGAATACGCTTCGTGGCGATACCAACCACTTCCTGGATTGTAATCGTGTCTGCGAAAGCCGGGTGGTGACCAGCGCTCAGTGTTGGGATTGGGGTCTTCATCATCTGGGTCTGATTCCTCCTCGCGGAATCCCGAATGCTGCGACGAGAGACTGAAGAGGGGTGAACGCTGTGTGTTACTGCTGCTTTCAAAATCCTCGAGCGACGCATCCAGAGACGGATGGTCGTCGAAGTTGTTGTCGAGTTCGTCTAACATCTGGGACGGTGTTTCACAACGAATAGCCACGAGAGCCAAGGATCCTCTTGATCGCGCCAACGATCTGGACGACACCTCGCACTGCGCGGACGAGGATACTGCGCGAATGGTGGAAAAGGTCAAGAAGACTTGATCAGATGGTTAGTCGCAAGCGCGCTTAGATACGATCTGAGCTGTGTTCTAGGCGCGGATGGATGGGGAAAGTGGGGGGAGGCATGAAATGTGAGAGCGAGGTGAGAAGGTAAGGAGGTGAGAAGGTGAGAAGGTGAGTGGAAGGAAGAGAGGGGAGAGAGAAGTCTACCCAGAGTTTAAAAGATAAAGTGAAGGTGAGGCCAGGGAATGGAATGCGATCAAAGAGTTAGAAATGAGGACCGTAAGTGAATGTAAGTAATTAGCCTGGGTGCCTGAGGACCACAAGGGCGACCTGAATCATTCACTGGATTCACCAGGGTAGACGGGTGAGCGATCGCACGCGCGCAAGACCTCACAGAGGATCAAGTACAGATTATAGAGGATAGACGGCAGTGTGTGCGTGTGTCAATAGGCCAACCAGTCAGTCAGTGTTTAGAAACGGTTATGGGATGCGACAAGTCACAGCGGGTTCTCCGCAATACACCGTCAAAAGCAACTGTGAGAGGTGCTTGCATGAACCACCACTATAGACACAGAGCCACAGACACAGGCACCGCAAGAGAGGGTGCCACCTGTGTGAGACAGGGAGGGGAGCTATAGAGGGATGCGGTTAGTGGAGGGCAGATAAGATAGTCAATACACGATCTGAATAGACTATATAGATAGATAAGATGGTGTGCGTTGAGGCAAGCAAGTATTCAGTATTCCGTCCGAAGTCGGTGCAGTATAAGATTGCGATGGAAGTATAGTAATATCAATGCGATTTCACACACGGGGTTTCGAGGCAAGTAGGTAAAGTAACCTGTTTCTTTTCCAGGTACAAGTAGATGATACGCGCCCCTCGCATGTCTCGCTGGTCGGAGGGGGGGTTCGGAATCCGTATTTAAACAATGGAGGGGAGGGGGGTGGCTGGACCAATCGTGGTGGACCAGCCCCGGGTCATGTGCGATGGGCTAAAACCGACTATCCTTGGAGAGGGAGTGTCGATAGCTTGCAAAATGTCCTTTCTCTTCTGATTGCCGGTAGAAACCGATGGTGGGGGGAAAGCCCAGGGGAGTGCGCAAAGTGCGCAAAGTTGTTGCGTATAGGGCGCATCTCAAGAACCCCCCGTTGTTCCATCCATCGCATAAAGGGCAGACAACGTGCGGGCATCGATGCGATAACAAAGAAGGGCGGAAGGACCTGAACCAAGAATACATCCCTATCGATTGTGAACGGGGGGGTTTATCGATAGCGATAGTCAGCGAAGAAACTCTCAAAGTGGGGAGGGGCAAAGGGACGCTGTGGCTGATGTGCTGCAGAGCGAGGAGGGGGAGGGAGAAGCCTGATACTCCCGATGTACAGTACAGATGAACTCTCAGCAGCTTCGACACGTCCGGTCGTGCTTACTGCCACGCCATCGTGCTCGGTCACATCTTCCGATTCGCGTCATTCGTGGTCATCCCTGGGTTCCGATCAGTGGTACATACCGTACTCCGTACTGTACTGTATATCAGTCCCCAGATTATCTCACATCTTCGACCAAATGAAAATCCCATGGTTCCGAACGGGGAGAGGTAGCACTCGCATCATGGCTTGCCTGCACTTTGATTGCGCAAAGATAGACTGTTTGTCTGAGGAAGTGCAACCAACTAAGCACCAAGTTGGTATGGCGGTAGCAGGCTGTAGCAGGACAACTGGTCCAATCATGTGGCCGAGATGCTTCTCCAACGATGCAAGGATCATCCGCCAGATTGCCGTTGCAGTCAAGACTTGTCTCAGCGGCCGTCGATGATTGATGGATTCACGTCTCTCACCCACCCTCTCTCTCTCGGCCAGCAACGGCGGGAAAATCAGGGAACCTTGAAGCCTGGCGGTTGCCCGACCGCCAACCCATCGGTACACGTGATCCTGATCATCCTGAAACGCCAGACTCGGCCAACGCATCAATTTACTGCAACGGGAAAAAGCACAGACGCACCTAGAGGTCACTTTCGGCGCGCATGGCGTCATGAGAGGAGATCTTCTTTCATTATAGTCTCACAGAAAAAAAAAATATTGATACCATCATACACAGAGCAGGGCATTCGTTGGTCACAAATGAAAAAAAAAATAAACAGAACGTCAATCGGGAATATGTGTAGTAGACAGCGGTCGCGAAGGAGGCAAAAGGCTCTATAGCATCCTCTTTTTTCTTCCATCGCACAAAGATTCCAAAGTCTATCGCATGTAATCAAAGGGTAATGTTACATGACCCGACCAAGCCGCAGAGACGACCGAGTGACCGGCTGTTTCCAGCACGCAGAGTCGAGGCAGACCCGTACGTCCCGGTCGGGGTCTAGAAGGTTTCACATAGGTGAAGACATCTAAGCGGTGGCCTCCTTGAGGTAACTGTAGGAAACATATCCGTTAGCTGACGGTGCCTGAACCGATCGCAGGAAGGAACGTACGTGATGAGGTCGTTGCGCTCCTTGGCCTTCTTGAGACCACCGAAGGCCATCTTGGTACCGGGGATGTACTTCTTGGGGTTCTCGAGGTAGGGGTACTGGAAGGAAGCATGTTAGTCAAGTTGATCACGATTGGTGCGCGGGTCGCGAGGGTGGGCTTACGAGAGTGCTCTCATCCCAGGTGACGTCGGCCTGCTTGTTGGCGTCGGTGTAGGCGTAGCCGTCGGAGGAACCGGTCTTACGGCCGAAGAGACCGTGGAGGTTGGGGCCGACCTTGTGGGGACCACCGGCCTCGACGGTGTGGCACTGAGCGCAGCGAGTCTGGAAAATGCAGAGTTAGCCACCGAGTCCGTAAAATGGATGCTGAAGAAGACATCAACTCACCTGGAAGAGCTTGGCACCCTTGGCAGAGTCACCTGAAAAACCGGAGATGTTAGCCGCAGTCTGAATGGGCATTTGTGTTGCCGGTTGCTGGGGCTTTTTGCAGGCCTCCAGCTCGGCCTCGCGCATGTGGATTGTAGTGAGGAAACAGTAGGTGTCAAAGCTCGTCATGGTCCTGAGTCTTTCGCTGGTCTTCAGATCTTGTGGTCTGGTTCATGGGCCTTGCAATTGCAGTCAAAGAGGCAAAGCAGGCGACAAATTGTCAAGGCGACAGAACCGACAAAGAACCCATGATCATAACACATCGAGACCAGGCACCACCACCCAACACCTGGCCCATGCATCCGGCAGCCCCGAAGACATTGTGTTCAAGCCGAGTCTTCGAGGCGACCAGTGCATGATCGGTGACACCGGGGAAATCAGGGAAATTCCAAGTGGAATGCTTACCAGGAGCGAAACCAGCGTCCTTGCCCATTTTGAATGTGTGAAGGGTATTAAAAAAGAAAGGTAAAGAAGGTAAAGTACAGAGGAATTGGATTGAGCGGAGGAGATTCCGGGGGAAGAAGGGAAAGCAGAAGGGGAGGACAGAAAAACTTGCGATTGCAATTTGTACTTACTGGGAAGAGCGGCCCCAACAGCCCTTTTCCCGTGATCCGGGCCTCCGCCAATCAGCGCCGCGATGATTCAGCGCAACGGGCGCATCCGGGACCAGATGCCGGTGTGATTTTCTGGATCATGGATGAAAAGATGAGATCACCAGGCACAGTTACCTCGAGTCACCAGCCTAAATTAGAATGGGAGTCCAGAGTCAATGAATTGGCCTGAGGTCTATTGATTGTTATGCTGTCTATACTAGTGTTTCTTAATTGATTTACTATACAACCTCTCTCTCTCTCCAGGTGTTCTCGACCCCTACCTGGGCGGTAAGTTAAGTTATGAGGTATGATCTCATTCTACGCTCATTCCTGCTGACTCTGCCTGCCGTGCCTTCGGGATCCCGCAACCAATCGGTTGAATTCGATCGGTGTAGAATCACCAAAGAATGGTTCAGGACGAGACTGAACAATGGAACTCTGAGGACGATAGGGGATGATATGAGAATGGTGAAAGCACTACATCATTTTTGCCATTGCCTTTGCTTTGTGGTGGCCCGGACCAGACGAGACCAGAGCCCGGGCCAGATTCGGGGGTACGGAGCAACATTTGCAAATCCCTGGACGGTCATTCGTCCTCCGAGTCTGACCGACTTGGCGTTGGGCTTACATTGTTCCGCTCCGTCGCATACTGTAGGTACGTAGCAACAATCACCGCCCGGTCAAGTAAACATGCGATGCGCCGGGACGATGTCCATGCCATTCAATGACTTGCGCAGTGCAATGTACGTAGCTGTATAACACACAGACACACTGCGCCCTCGAATATCGCAGTGCATTATGCTTGACATATTTTCCTCAGACCAGCCTTCAAGAAGCTTGGCCCAAAAAACAAACCCCAACCTAGTAACTTAGCCGTAGTATCGCGACTGTCCGCCATCTCACGTGACAAGCTCACAAGCCCACACCGCCCGGCACCACCACCTCCTCCCCGGTCAAGAAAATTGCCCGTATCAGGCATATCAATCAACCTCAGCTGGCACTACCTCCACAAACCTACCACCCTCAACCCTCTCCCCCGGCTCACCAACCCTCAACCCCCCAAAAAAATGCAACCAACAACGACAATCCGAATCCCGCGCTTCCTCCTCCCACGAGGCATCCCCACCCCTCGAACCCTCCAACAAGCCCTCACCAGCAGCAGCACGGTAACAACCCGCCGCTGCGCCTCGAGCAAATCCACCTCCCCGAAAAGCAAAGACAAACCCATCGTGCTCCCGCAACCGGACCGATTCCGGCCGCCGTCGCACCCGCAGCGGCGCGTGGTGCGCACCAGCAATGGGCGCGTCGTGAACGCCGACCCGGTGCACTACGGCCCGCGCCTGACGGAGGCCGAGAAGGCGGCCCAGCGGAAGAAACAGTACCCCAACATGTTCCCGCCCGAGGGGACGGTGGCGCATAAGTTCTTGACGAATCGGGGGATTCATGTTTGGATCGCTATGGTGAGCTTTATCTACCGCATGTTGTGTATTCACCGGGGGCTGTGGGTGGAGGGGAGCTTGGAGGAGGAGGAGGGGTGAAGTGTATATTGCACAGTTGAGGAGGAGATACCTTAGTAAATGCTAACCACGGCTGCTACCGATAGGGCGTCCTCACTTCCCTGGCAACGTTCACATTCACCACGAACTTCAAGCGGTCGTCGCCGTTCGCGCATCTGCTCCCCTCGTGGTCGGGGTTGCTGTCGCATCCGTTCGACACGGTGGGCCAGGCGCTCGCGGTGTTCCGAATGCATGTCGAGCATTCGTCGCAGCAGACGCGCGAGAAGCGCCGGCAGCGCGTCGAGGACGCCGAGAAGCGCCGGCAGTATCGGATTGCGCATGGGTTGGAGGAGGCGCCTGAGACGGCGGAGGGTGCTGATGCTGCTGCGGCGGCGGCTACTGCCGCGGAGGCGGTGGATGATCAGTCGCCTATTGCTCGGGAGGAGGTGGCCGGCGACGGCACGTATGTCGATTGGGAGGGGAAGAAGAGGCCCGTGAAGAAGTGGTTGGGTATTTGGTAGGCTGGTACCGGATCGATCCATCCGGTGCCATCGGGGGTCGAACTAGTGGGATTGCAGTGTGTAAGATGAGGGATGTAGCTGGGGAAGATGTTTTGCATATCTTAGGTCTATGTACAATACTACTTGCTTTCTATCCTCCTCGGGGGTTGTGCTCGTGTCTACCGGGGGCTAAGCATCGGGCGAGTCATCGCTGTGGTCGAGGATCACGCTCTTGCGGGTGGATATGCGCTTCCCGTTCCTCGCAAACAAGCCCAGAAGATGTGTTTGCCATGTGGGATGACATATTAACCACCCAGAGCGATAAGCCCTCCTGAACCGCTCAACCAACCTCCACACTCTCCAAACCCTCCAGAACCTCCTCACCAACCCCACCCTTCTCCAGCACTAACTTGACCATCTTAGCCACCGTCCGCCTCTTCACCCCGCCGCGACGAGGCCTCCACACGCCAGGAACCTCCTCCTCGCCCGTCACCGGATTCAGAACCGCCGCCGACTGCTGCTCCTCCGAGCCAGCAGCACCAGCCGTAGCCCCCAGCGTCGCCACATTCTCGGAATTCGGCACCCCAGGCTGCGTCAGCCGCGAGGGGGGATCGATCGTCCGGATCGACAACAACTTCAGGCCGCCCTCGGCACCACCATCGCGCGTCACCGAGATGGCCAGCACGGTATCGGCGACGGCGATCTCCTCGCGGTTCGGATCGAAGATGACATTGTCGCCCACGGCGATCACCAAGAGGGTCACCGGCGGCCGGACATGTTGCACGGGAGGCGGAACACCGCCCGTCGCCGTGCCACCGCCGAACTTGGGGAACGACGAAGCTCTGGGGTACAAATACTCGGCCGCATTCCAGTCATCGTCGAAGAAGGGATCCTCCTCGCCCTTGGATTTCAACTTGGGGAGTTTCGTCGCCAGAAGCGCCAGATGTGTCGTCAGTGACAACAGGGGGAGGGGGTAGGAGAGTGGTTGCGACAGCAGTAATACCTGTTTCATGCGTTGTGTTGTTAGTTAGCAATTGAACTGGACTCCATTCCAGCAGAATCAAAAGATGAGGGGACGTAATCTCTTACATCAATATACAACCGCCAATGCCACCTCCGATTGATCACCAACCGCCCCTTCAAACCGCCCCCCATCTCCCCTTCCTCACGACCGTTACCACCCTTTCCCCCCGAAGAAACACTTTCAACCAACGGCTCCCGCATCATCTCCGCCAGAAACACCGGCAGGGCATCGTCGTCCCGAAACCCGGGGATCTCGATACTCATCTGCACCCACGACCCATGACCGGCCGTAGCAGCCCCAGCCCCAGCGGCAGAACCCGACCCCTCCCCACCCTCCCCATCGAGATCCCCCGCGCCTTCGGCCTCTGCAAGAGTGTAACTGGCCGCAGCACCCACCACCGTCCGCTCCACCTCGGCCTTCACGCCGACGATCGCCTGCGTCCCGTCCGCGAACCCGACGCGCGCGCTGCCGTTCGTGCCGGGCAGCAGATCGGTCTCGGCGGTCAGCGGCCGGAATTGCGTCGCCGAGCGGCCATCGGGTCGGATGGGGTTCTGGGGGAGACTGAGCGAGGTGTAGAGGTAGGAGAGTTCGGCGGGGGAGATATGCGGGGTTTGCGAGGCGGAGGTGGCTTGTCGTTGGGTTGACATTTTCTCGGTTGGCTTGTCTCGTCCGGAGAACGAAAAGACGAGGGCGTGTGAGTCGAAGGATAATATTAGATAAGTGCGGTTGAGATAGAGGTACAGGCAGTCTCCGCAGCTATCGACAGCCCTTCAAGGAAACTCGAGATCAAGGACTAAAGTGCTGGGAAATGGATGGCTTCTTGCTTGGGTGACTGAGCAGCAAGATCTTGTCGCAAAGAAGGTCGAGCGAGCTTAAGCTGAGAAGCCCTGTATGACCTGCTGAGCCGAGCAGTCTTTCGGTCGCGCCAGGCTTCTATTGCTGAAATGTTAAAGAATTGATAAGTCGATCTGAAGCTTTTGACGTAGTGCTGCTTTGGGAAATTCTGCCGGAATGTCGGCGGAACGGTTGTTCCGCCTCGGTGGATTCGATCTTCCATACTATTTACTTATCACTCAAGATATCCCTTTCTGCGTACTATGCTAACTCTTTGCCATTCTTTCACACATAGAAAAACAATATATGCAGATACATACAGACTTCGTCTGCGGAATTAGATGTGTATATATAAATAGACGAATATGTCGTCGAGATGATCCTATATTACAAGATGTTGAAGCTCCAGACCAGCCACCGATGCTCCTCAGCCAAATCATAAACTGTACAACAGGTGAAGGGAAGTTTTGGGGAAAATTGCAAAAGCCCTCTCCATCCGCGGAATGAGGGGTCGAGAAGGGGAAGGGGAAGGGGAAGGCTTGATGACTGAGGGAATGTTGCCACAGGAAAAATACATAGGGATGAAGGGAGTTGGGACAAAAGGAAAGGTGGTATGAGTATGTGAGACATGTTGGGGAATGATTCAGATATATCTATAGGGTGAGAGATGGGTGTAAGAATTGCGACTCGCGCAATTGGTATCAAGGACAAGGGAGGAGCAAATGTGCAGGTGTTGTTGTAAAAATGGTCAATGAATGGAAGACGAATAAACGGCATGCCGAAAACAGGTTGCGAGGCCGACTGTATCTATGAATAAGGCCTTTGGGGTATGAGAACAATGCAAACAAATGAAAGGCAACCCCGGACTGAAACCTCGGGCTATACAAACGGGTATGGGAAATGAAGCGCAGGATGCAAGATGAAAGAGAAAAAGGCTGCCAGTCCTCACACAAGATAAAATCACACAGTAGACACCAGATCCCCCGTACGCCTTGCTCGGTGAAATTGCCGGTTACGCGCATGACCACTCATTTTTCTGACTTTTTGGTAGATGCAAGCATATTCAACGGAAGATGACGATGAGTTAAAAGAAAAGTGCGATGGCCCGCCAAACCGAAGCTACCGATAAGTTGCTGATCCGGTCATGAACTTGGTGGTAGCCGAAGCCGACTTGGTCCATTCGGCTTCGTCATAAGGCGGGGTGGGCCATTGGCGGTTGGAGTTTGCTTCTGTCTTCTCAGCTGGGACTCGTCGACATGGAGTCGTCTCTGGGCCGAAGAAGCCACCTTCGCAGTTGGCGGAAGGCGATGGAGTTGGATAAGGGCTTGGCAATGGACGCCCGCTGTCGTTACCTCCAGCGGCGTGGCTGTAGTGGGATGAGCCGTCGGAGGTGATATCAGCCTGTGCCAGTCGCCGAGCAGCTTTGCTGGCCGAATGAAGCACTTCGTCAAGAAGCTCATCCTCTTCCTCGGGAGTTTCGTAGCGGTGGATAGGGTTGTTGGACATCTGCATTGCACGCCTAGTCCGGCTGGAGATGGGCGCTCCATTACCACTTGTTGAGACAGGGCTGTCGCCCATTGTCCGGATGGAACCTTGGGGCATGGACTGGCGTTTGGTGCCGTCCACATGGGAGGTGATCTGCACCGGAACATTGCCCCGATTGTTGGAGTCAAGAGAATGTCTCACACTCTGCAGAGCCTTGTCTAGTTCCGCAAAGTCGGAGGTGGACTTGGATTCACTGGCGTTGACAGAGTCCAGAGCCAGCGAGGAACGGTTTGACCAAGGCATGCATCCAGCGTTGGATTCCACATCATCGCCGGAGACATTGCCCTGGTTGCGTCCAGACAACCGGCGAGCACGCTTGCGCAAGTGAGAGAAGAAGCTCTCTTTCGGCGTGATGACTGCGCTTCCACCATTGAGGGCCCTTTCCGCCTCCTGCCTGTGGACATCGGCATAGTGATTGCCGTTCGAATTGACTGACAACTGCCGGCCGATCTTCTTGCTGGCTTTCCCCGCGCTGTCGCCGGAGTGAGCCAGGGATGCATTCGCTTGCGCTGTGACGGCGTTGGACAAGGGGGACACAGGTCGAATCGAAGGCAGAATAGGCATGGGAGCGCCATTGGCCCAGGTAGCCCGCTTAGTTGGCGCGGGTCTGGTCTTGCTCGGCTGCAGCTCCGAAGGATAGGAGGTAACGCTTGGTTTGGCGACATGATCGTTCTCCGTAGGCTGGACCGGACTCTCAGACCTTCCAATCAACGATCTCCTGAACCAAGACGCCTTGTAGGTGAGTGTGGGCGAGTCGCTCTGCTCCCGAGTAGCACTCTTGAGGACCTTCTCGGAGTGCTTGCGACCCAAGAGGCGAGCAGTCGAAGATTTCGGTCTCAACGGATCAATGGCATCGGCAAAGTACTCATGGTTCAATGCCTGGGTAGAAGTCGGCCGGTTCTTGGGATCCCACATCAGGCACCAGGTAACAAACTGACTAAGGGCAACGGGCCACTGAGGGGCTTGGAGAATGCTTTCCATCGAATGAGGGGCCATCTGATATTGCGTTAGTGCCTTGATCGGGTGAATTGATGCACGGTGCTCATGGTTCGTACCTTGGGGAAAGTGAAACCCAGCTTCTGAGCCAAGCGAGAACCCTCTCTCCATTCACCACCTCCGAGCTTGCCCCCAGACTTACTGTACCAGTTACCAGGGCTGCCCATGATTTCACATACGCGCCACACCTGGTCAACCTCATTGCCTCCGGGGAATAGTGGTTTCAGGGTTGCAATTTCAACAGCCATAGCACCAACGGCCCACATATCCACCGGCGCGGAGTACTCGCCAGCACGTAACAGGACCTCGGGGGCGCGGTACCATCTCGTCGAGACATAGGTCGTATAGGGGGATTTCGAGTGTGTCTCGCGTGCCAGACCAAAGTCGGCGATCTTGACAGTGTAGGTGGGAGGGGTGGAAGGAGGAGTGACGAGGTTAGAGTAACGGCTGAAAGCGGAGTCGTTCGGAGCAGATGTAGATACTAGGATGTTTTCGGGTTTGATGTCGCGGTGGAAGAAGTGGTGAGCGTGAATGTGGTCGAGACCTGAGAGGATTTGGAATAGAATGCTTTTGACGTGCTTCTGATCCAGGGGCTTGTGGTCACGAGCCTTCATTAGTTGGTAGAGATTGCCGTCCATGTACTCCATGCAGATATGCAGTTTGCGCGAAAGCGGGTCGAGGAAGATGTCGAGGGCCGGGACGAGGTGGGGATGGGGTGGAAGGGTCCGCAGGAAGATGACCTCACGCAACTCCAGACAGGGACCCAACGATTCGAATGTCTTCTTCATCGTCTTGATCGCCACCTAAGCAAGGAATTAGCAAACCTCACATCGCATCTCGGCATAGGCCAGGAGCTTACCATGGTTCCTCGTCGTGCAACATTGGAGCCAGCTGTCCGTACACGTGCGACAGCCACGCTACCAAAGCTGCCATCACCAACCTCTTTGATGACTTCGAATCTGTCTTCAAGAGAGGCGACGGAGGCGGGAGCAATGCTCCTCACGGAGGAATGATCGTAGCAGACAGTCATAGTGTCTTTCTCCTTTCGAGTCTCTGCCAGCAGAAAAACCAAGGGAACTCTTGCGGGTCGAATGAGTCGTGGAGGGGGGAGAGGAGGGGAGGAGAGGGGATTGGAGTCAGCCGGGTTGGTACCGGAGAGGTATAGAGGAGTGTCGACGGGATATCTTCCTCGTAACGAATGTGTCGAAGGAGTGTAAGGGATCTCCTAGGATTGTCGAATGTGTTTTAGTATAGCCAGGAGCTCATCATTCGCAGTTATACTAAGTTGAGTCTGCGAAAGGAGTAATTCTGTCCATCGATGATAATGATGGACGGTCGAGGGGTGAGATCGATGAGGTAGGTAAAGTAAAGTAGGTAGGTAGTAAGGTAGTAAGGTAGGCAAGGTAGGTAAGGTAGGTAAGGTAGGAGGATGATTGATTAGATGGGGAGGGCAAAATGTAGTACGAAACACAATTCGACAAGAGGGGGAAAGGGGTAGTCATGTAGTTCTCAGGAAAGAAGAAGCGAGGGTGGAGGAAGAGGGAGATCTGGAAACAAGATGGAAGACCCAGAGGATTGGACGTGATCACTGTAGTGATAGGAGCGGACCCGTTTTGAGGTGGACACTGGGACACAAGCTAAACGAAAGGAAGGATGATCGGAGTACTACCGCCTTTTGGAGGAGGGAGAGAGAGAAGACGGATGGGGGAG
>NW_020290872.1:0-17472 GCF_003184695.1 Aspergillus brunneoviolaceus CBS 621.78
GTGGTTGTCTGGGTCTGAATTAGGCCAGAGAGGTGGGGTTTGGGTGGATGGCTAACGTTCCGACAAATAGGGTACCGGCGACAACTTCTACAAGCAAGGCCAATTGCTGCCCGAGAACCTGGAGAAGGCTGCCCGGGAGGCCGGCGTCGAGGGCATCAAGGTCCGCTACCAGCCGGATTACGATCACAGTTATTACACGATGGCGACGTTCTCGGATGATCATGTCGAGCATGCGGCCAAGTATCTGTTTGCTTAGTGGGTTTTTTCTCCCTTTCCTCTTTTGCTGTTTTTTTTGTGGTGAGGTTTATGTACCGGACTGGGTGGAAGAGCCTCAGGCTGGGGAGGATTGGAGATTGTGTTGTGTTAATGGACTTGGTTCTGATAGGTTTGAGGTTTTCGACTAAAGTGACCGTCCGCCGAGACCATCTCTTTGAAGTAGACAGGGGGTGGCATAACTATATGATAGGTAATATTGGGGCTGAGAGGATCTACGACGGACCACGTATATAACATGTTTCAACCGGAGAACCGGAAAAGAGTCACCATCAATAAATAAACTGTTGTCAATAAAAGGTACCTACCTACACCCACCCGTCGCAGCCTCAAACCCAACCTACTCAACCCGCACAACCACCCGATCAACCCCATGCATCTCCTCCGGGAACCGACACCCCGTCAGCTCATGATCCCGCCACGACTCCCGCGGACACTGGTGCCCGCACACGCACTTCCGGTTCGTGCACCACAGCCCCTCGCCGCACACGCTCGTCCGCGAGATGCACCGCAGGTCGTGGAGATCCTGCGCGCTCGTCAGCCGCCGTCCGTGCGCGTGCGTGCAGCTGTCGCCGTAGCTGCAGTCGTCCTGCAGGTGGTACCGGTTGCAGAGCTTGGCCGCGCGGAGGCGCTCGTAGTTCTCTTTGCTGCTCGCGCGGCGGAGCGGGGGATCGATGCGTTGGTCTTGGGCGTTGTAGTGGATTTGGGGGAGTGGGGGCGTTGAAGTGACGAAGGGGGAGATGTCGAAGACTATCGGGGATGATGGTGAGGTTGATGATGAGGGTGATGATGGGCTTGGTGTTGAGGAGGTGGGTGTGGTGGCTGAGGAGGAGGACGAGGAGGGGGTGGACGAAGGGGTTATTTGGAGGTTAGCCTTCGCGATGGTAGCATAGTCCTGCCGGGGAGGAGACGAGGATAGTGCGCCGCCGGCGGTTGGTGGAGCAGCGGCAACGTTGGCTGAAGCGGTTGCAGCGGCGCTGAACGAGGATGCGCAAGCGGGGAGCTTTGCAGCCCGGAATACCGCTGGGAACGCGGTTGTCCGAAATTCAGTGGCTAGCTGTTCGATCTCCCATGCGAATGGCGCCCCCTCGACAAGGGTGATGCGGTTGCTCCCCCTATGGGAGCCGAGTAGCCGGGCGTAGCCGTTGTCCGTGGCGGCGCAGAAGATGATATGGCGGCAGTGGACGTCGAGGATGTCGCGCTCGAAGGTTGCTGGTTTGTTGTCAGCCAGTCAGACAGACTATTTGTGCCGTACAGTACATGCAGCAGAAGAGGGGGCAGGTTGGGAGGTCGCATACCTCGGATCTTGACATCGGAGCATTCTTTGCCGTTTCCTGCATCGATAAAATCACACTGGCTGTCTTCCATGTTGAAGCCCCGGACGAACGGGTCGAGGGTCTCCGTCGAGGACAGCACTTTGGCTTCCCGGTAGGCCTTCTCGAGACCGGGCAGGTTGGCATAGATACAAACTCTGTACTGCAGGTTGGGACTGGCTTGGGGGTCGGTGTCCCGGACGTAGCGCTCAACGGACTGGAGCACAAGTCGTGCAGCTCTGCGGCCGCCGTCGTGGCCTTCTTGAATGAGGGCGTCGTTGAACTAGCTGTATTGTTAGCTTACGTAGGGCGTTGGAGAGTCGGAAGACGTACGTTCATACAGTCCCCGTCGACGAGGATAGACACGAAGCTTAGCTTTGCCTGCGTCATTAGTGTCTTCATTTAGACTTGCAGTTTGTGTGGATAAGTAGGAACAGTACCTGATCATGTCTCAGATCTGCAACCTCCGTCTTGTATTGGGCAAGTTCTTGGATGAAACGGGACCTCTCATTCTCCTGTTTGGTGCATTCGTTGAGCAGAGCAGAGTGAAGCGTCTCGACCGCGAAGAATAGGTCCTATTGACAATGAATGGCCAGTCAGTGATTGCTCCTGGGGTTCAACATGGACAACAGCAAGAACCCACTTGTATCAACCTGTTCTTGCAGTCATCGACTGCCATTACACTTCCAAACCGCTTCCTCAGCCCCAGTAGATCCATTGGAACCTGAGGTGGGCATAGAACGCTGGTCAACTCTGCATCCATAGTCCTCAATTTTGGACAGATGGTCTTTGGTATCACCCGCAGAATTTATTCTCATTGCCCGCTTTTATAGCAGGACTGAGGTAAATCATCCACATGGTGTGTGAGCTGTGAGAAGTGATAAATTGACCGTATCGTTCAATGCGGCGATTCGAAGACATTTCTGGCGCAGGCGGCGGAGGCGTGACGCATCACGATCTCACACCCAATGGTCTTCCGGTTGAAATCGAGGGCGAGTGAAGGCCGGGCTATGTTGTTTGGGGGTCATGCCGGTGTGATGAGCGTTGAGCGGCTAAGCGGAGAGGTGGGTTGGTCTCCATTGACTGATGGGCAATTGTAAGCGCCAGGGGAGCGGAGCACAGTCACGGGTCAAGCGCTCATCCCCTGCATTCTGGCTGTGCCATTGTGGCAAAGTATGGAGAGATGGACGATTTCCGTTGGGCTTTGGGGGGTTCTGCCTTGGTCACAGTGGTGATTGCTGACTTGGTGATAGGTGTAGTTCTAGGACTACTTCAGTCTCGACGGCGGAGTTGGCAATATGCCTGGAGCCTACCTAGTATTCAGAAGTAACCAAGGGAGAGAGCTGCGCTATTGGACGTGCCCTTACTTTACTCTCTCCATTCCATCGTTGTGACAAGGCTGCTGTTATGTTGAAACATTCGAAGTCTGCATTCGTCGCTCGTGTTATCTCTCATGACAGAGCATAGAACATAAAGCGTCTCGCTCAAGTAACAGTCTTACAGCAGCAACTCAAGCCAAGCCACAGGTACGAAACTCTTCCAACTGAACACCTACTTGCGCCTCGCCATCTCTGCTCGCCAGTAAGAGTCCACCTCCTCCTCAATCTTCTTTCGCGCGCCCGCCTCAACGTCACCTTCCACCATCTTTCCAGCCGAGCGCATAGCCTCACAGTCCCAACAGAAACAAGCCCCGTACGGCTCCCCCGTCGCAGCCTCGTACAACTTTACCGTCGTATCGAACCCCCCAGTAAGGGTTTCTTCGCCAAGCTTATCATCATGATTGATATACCGTCCCGTCCGCTCAAGCATCGACTCTTCGTACAGGACCGCACTACACAGATGCGTGTGCCAAACCAAATCCACGTCCAGGGTCGGGACCAGCATTGTTCCCGGGTGCAGACGGAACAAGGTGACAAAGCGCTCGTAGCGCGCGAGTGCCCGGGTGAGGGTTCCCTGGAGCGCGGGACTACGGATCCAGAGGAGGTCATGCATCTTGTCAATGAAGATGGCTTGTCGGAGGATGTTGTCCACTAGTGGGATGTGTTCTGGTGGGGTTTCGGGGGTTATTGCTTTGAGAGTGGTGGCTTCATTGTCCGAAAGGGCAGTCAATAGGTCTGGTGCGATGTTCAGCTCGTTGCGAAGCCAGGCTGAGGTCTCGCTGGGGAGAGTATAGTCCCAATTGTCGTGGAATAGGGCCTCGTGCTGGGGTTGCGTTAGAGGCGGGAAGCATTTGGGATGGGTTGGGAGAGGTCGGCTGGACTTACTATCGCTTCCCACGGGAATGAGAGGCCTCGGATGTGATCCAGGTGGCTTGTGTTGCAGAACTGGGAAAAGTCGTGTGGGTTGAGCAGGAAGGCATGCCATACCATGAGTATGTCTGCAACTGTATCAGTAGTGATCATGTCATTTGCAACAACCGGAAAACTCACCAAGCGGAGGTAGAAGGAGAGGATCCCTCCCCTCAAGGTGCTTGACTTCGAGATGATGGTTCGATATTCGAACCCATTGCTGAAATCTGGTTACTGCAATTGACAGAAACCTATGCCATCTCTCCGAAGGTTCTTTGCGTCCACCAAGTATCGAGTTTCTCTTATGGTTTTGTTTCCGATCCAGAGATTTCGTCAGCCTGCTCGAGGTAGTAACCCGGATACGGAGAGTATAGAACGCTTCCAGCAGCTCGAGATGAATAGCACATTGGCTTATCGAAGGAAGATCGGACCTGTCTTTCAACTGTATAGAGGACTCCTCGAACAAGCTCGGATGAGGTCCGACTATGTCTTGCGATAGGTTTGATGCTGGTGATGTGCGAGCTGAGTGTCGATGCAATATGGTCAGGACGTTGGAGAAATAGGATGGCATTTTCAAATGTCACCGATACCGATAAAATGAGCCTCTGACTGAGGCGTATGAAGCCATCCCCCGTGGTAGATATAAGGAAGTGTGTTGCGCCCCGCCAAGATCGACAAGGCTGAGCATCGTGGCTGGTGGTCAGATGACTCTCTCGTTGATAATCCCATTCCGTCACCATCCTACATGCATCTGAAGCTTATTTGAATTTGTTGACAGAAGTTCGTCACACTTTTAGGCTCCAAAGAACTTACTCCATACGATATTATCATCCGGCTCATAACTTCGACTTACCTCTACGCCTATCCGCAACCTTTTTCTTCTTCTCGCGCGTGCTCGGAATGATCCTCTTTATCCGCCGCTCTATATAGGCCTTTGCATCATGCCCATCAGAGCTCAAACTCAGTGGGCCATCCACAGCCTTCAAGGACTTTGATCGCCCGCAGTCAAAACCCAGTTGTGGCCCTGGAAACCGAACATTGTAGCCACAGGGCAGGACTCCATGCCCCCATCCACGTCCCACTTAAAGCATGGCACCGGCATCGCGAGGTCTAACGGAATGTGAGGCGCGGCTAGCGCGATCAGCTCAGCCATTTTTAGGACCACGTATAGCTGAGCAGCAGCGTGAATGACCCCCTGCGATCCTTGCACCAAATGAAGCAGACAGACATGTGAGACAAGATCTACTGGAATCCCATCCATAATGTAGTTGCCGCTGGTTGAGCCCCTCGCGGCTCTCCAGACCCGACTCCCGCCCCCAGTGGCCAGATAGGTCTCCAGGGCGTTCTCAACAGGGTTAGAGCCCGCAGGACCGAAGAGAGGGTATGGATCTCGAAGAGCTGGCCCGATGGCGGAGGGACGTAGGATGAGCAAGGGTAGCCGAGATCCGTATCTCTGAACCAACAGTCGTTCCATGAGGTACTTGGCTTGTGCATAGGGCCAGGCCCATTGCTTCGTCCGGTTCGTGTGTCCTCTTGAGGAGAGAATCTCGTTGAGCTCTCTTTCGCAGTCGATGTCCTCTGCACCAAACGGCTGGATAGTTTCCGCGATCTCTCCATCGGGCAGGAAGCTGTTGACGTAGGCACTGGACACCTGGACGAATGTGGCGAGCTGTGGGAAGCTTGATCCAAGCTGGGCCAGATTTAGCGCTGAAAGACAATTGTTCTTGCAAGACTCGTGGACATCTGCAACGAAAGACGTATTTGCCGCTGTGTTGAGTATCACGGTTGTCTCCTTTCGAAGTACAGATAATTGCCTCGCATCCAGGTCTAAGTTCGCCGCAGTGATGTCCCCCTTGAGAAATTCCAGTTGCCCTGTGCTCATGCCTTCATCGATACATCCGGGCATGTTCCTGCGCAGCTTTACGATGGTGTCTTCCTCGGAGCTTCGATGAAGGAGAAAGACTTTCTGAACAGGTACCTGATGAATAAGTTTGAACAGGAGACACCCGCCTAGGCCACCCGTTGCTCCAGTCAGGAGCACAGTTTGTTTCGCAAACCACTCTCGGTAGAAGGCTTCGGTCAATGGTGGTGCATTCGCCATTCTGGGTATAAAATATTATGAGCCCGAAACTGACACATGCATCTCACCTCACATCACACTGCTGGGGCTCATTTATATAGTGGTTGCGAAACTCGAAACCATGTAATCACATTTCGTGATGTCAATGTTACTTATTTTGCCTCAATGCAAAGCATGCACTGCTTTCGCCACACCAGGCAGGTCTCACTCCGAGCGATTCTGATGATATGGCTCTTTCCTATGCTAGAAGCATGTGAAAAGGTCTTCGAGGAACTTAGCGTCGAATTTTATCACGCTGATAACGATCATGAATCAATTCCGACAATGAGCTCCAGACATTGTAGGACACCAGACTACTTCAGGCCCTCACTTAGATGAGAATTGCCGCAGCCTAGCAGAGCTGGAAAATAAGGTTCCCAGTATGAGGTAAATGCTGGAGTAGCTGAGTTTCAGCAAGCGCGAATTTATTTCTCGTCCTTGGACCATACCAGCATGGATCCTGGACATGCGTGCCCGGTCAGCAGAGATATAGTACAGCTTCCGTTTTCTGTAGCCAGAAGAAATCAAAGGACAGATCCACCGGAGCCCTTGAGATGACAATGGAGTCCGCTCAATTCGCCCTGCAATGACCAGAGTCTTCTCCGCTACTGTGCAGCCGATCACATGGTTAACACTTTAGCTGTTTCATCAGTCGTACTCCATCCAGCTTTCTAGTTGAATTCTCCTTGGTACTATCCAGGGTTGATATAGTATATCCACCAATGCTCTGACAGCACGCGCGTTCGTCAGGGTTCCTAGAAAGGATTCATCATCGCCAAGAAGCCAAGACGGATACTGCGTGGAGGATCAACGGACTCAGTTCCGAGAAGGCTCTAGACAGCGGAGTGTATGTGTGCGAGAGAGAGAGAGTGAGAGTCAAGGCTGGCATTGAAACCAAGATGATGATGAATAAATCCATGGTGGAGCTGTACGCGACATGGCGTTCGTTGGCTGCTGTTCGCTATTTGGAGATGCCAAGGCTGGATGGTGCATTTTCGGCGGTCAACGGGAGCATTTGCGACAATCAAAAGCTTAGATCTCCAGCCACTGTTCAGTGTTTACGGAGTAGACAACTTTACATTCACTGTTTCATCATTGGCTTGCAGCGCAAGCTGCCCGATCGCAGCCCGGAGCTTTGGGGTTCCGCTGACTATTCAATGGCAATCCGCGGATTAGAGAGCATCGTACAGGCAGTGGACCGACCGGCTGTTCGTTGTTCGTTGTTCGTTGTTCGTCAGCGTATGATGTCGGCTTCGCCTCAGCCGGGTCACAAATGATGACTGATGAAACTGAGCTTGCCTTGGCTGGGCTGACTGGTTATCCCATCCCATCCCATCCCATCCCATCCTTCTGTTCCCTCATTGCGGAACCAACGCCATGGAGCTGTGGTTGATGCTGCGGCCAAGAAAGAAGCAATCCCGTCTCCTCTCGCAAGTGCACTGAAATTTAGAAAGAATTCAGTCGTTACAGTACCCATAATATTAGACTGCTACTAAGCGTTTCGAACGACGAGGATGCTGACGCAGCCCCTGCGGTGCAGGGCCCATCCTCCACCACCAACTTCTCCTCCATCCCTCTTTCGCCGCGGTCCGTCCGGCTTTGTTCGTCTCCCCTGGGCTTGTCGTTATTATCGGCGATATTTGAACACCTCTGCCTCCGCTTCTTGTTCGCCGCGATTGTATCACCATAAGAGCTCCCGTGCTGCCTCCGGTTCTTCATCGATCTTTCCTCCCACTCTTATCGCGTGCCCCAATGCTTCCCTCCGTCCAACTGCTCGCCCGACCCTGATTCCGTCCCTCACTGCTGTTGCCTGCTCTACAAGACTACCAACCTCAATCACCCTCCCTTCAATGGCCACCCAAACAAGAGAACACGGTGGCCACCACCACCATCACCACCACCATCATGGCAGTAATGTCTACCTCACATCAACCGACAAACACGATGCTGGAGTCCGCATCACGCGGATAGGCTTGCTCGCTAACCTGTGTATGGCCATTGGCAAATTCATTGGTGGCTATGTGTTCCATTCCCAGGCCCTCATTGCCGACGCCTATCACGCCCTCACCGATCTGGTCTCGGATATTTTGACTTTAGCCACGGTTGCTTGGTCGTTGAAGCCGCCGTCGGAGCGGTTTCCCAACGGCTACGGAAAGATTGAGAGTATTGGAGCTCTAGGTGTGAGCGGGTTGTTGCTGTGCGGCGGCGTCTTCATGGGCCTCAACTCCGGGCAGGTCCTCCTACACCAATTCTACCCTGGCATCGCCGAAGCAATTGCGCACGTGGGGGCTCTGGGGCACAGCCATTCGCATAGCCATGGGGTGGAAGCGCTCGGCCCAAGCATCCATGCTGCTTGGCTGGCTGCTGGATCTATCGTGGTCAAGGAATGGCTTTACCATGCCAGTGAGTACCTTGAGAGGGTCAATCAACCAGTTTGAAAGGTGATACTGACGTCTCTTCTTCAAACAGCCATGAAGGTCGCCACGGAACGCAAGTCGTCAGTCTTGGCCTCCAACGCCGTCCACCACCGAATCGACTCCCTGACCAGCGTCGTTGCTCTTTTTACGATTGGTGGATCCTACATGTTCCAAGATGCTTCCTGGCTGGATCCCGTGGGAGGACTCCTCATCTCACTTATGGTCATAAAAGCTGGATGGGGCAATACCAAGATTTCCCTCCTGGAGTTGGCAGACACCACCGTGGACGACGATGTGAAGGCTTCGGTGCACAAAGCGGCTACTAAGGCACTGTCTTTACTGGACAGTGGCGAGTTGCTCAGAATCCATGATGTCCAAGGGATGAAGTCGGGCCAGAATTATCTTATGGATGTCGAGGTCGCAGTGCCAGGCGCGTGGTCCATTAACCGTGCTCGCGAGGTGGAAGAGGCAATGCGCACTGCTGTCGGAGAACGAGTCCGCGGCGTCAAGCGGGTCAAAGTCCGGTTCATTCCTCTTGAGCATCAGGAGTTGACCTTCACTGAAGAATTTATTCCGGCTGAGGTGACTTCGCGGGCGCGTCCTGAGCCGGAGGATGGTGACGAGCCCGAGCACGACCACGAGCATGAGCACGAAAACCGCAAAAGCCGTTAGATAACGAGGACCCGCTTGCCAGGTCGCTGTCGGTATCGACGTCTTTGCGTGTGGCCGACGAGGTCCTCTGTCGTGCTTCTCTTGGTCGTTACATTTCTCGAGGCTTTTGAGCACCATACCTTTGATACCCAGGCTTGGAATTTTTCCTGCTCTCCGCAGAGGGTTGGTAGGGTAGATAGAGCCAATATAAGATGAACATAGCAATGACATCAAGGGAAGACACTATTGTAATTAGTTTATACAGCTAAGGAGTTTTCTGATAGATGCTCGTGTATTAATGTGAATACACAGGCACGGACATGGTTGAATTGGTGAAGATCGTCCTCAGACTTGGAGTGCGCAGTTACCCCGTAACTTACCCCTCCAAGAGCGGGTGATATGCGGGGGATCGCTTCAACAGCTCAGCTGATGGTTTGACAAGACATGAACTAAGACTTATGCGTAGAAAGTTCAACAGGCCCTAAAAAAATCCGTCACAGTCCGGACTTCACTAGTGCAGGGCTCAAACATGGTCACAATGTCCCTCACAGGGTCTGATCTAGACCCCCCGTCGTTCTTCCCGTGAACTGAATTAACCGGGTAAATTCCCGGCGGCGGTGGAACCCGGGATAAATTTGACCTCATCGTTATGAGGAGGAACAGCAAATTTATGTTCGAGAAGAGCCGTGCTCGGTAAAATACACGAAGCTTCGGCAGAATCTTGTTGTGGTTATGGAGACTATGGTGATATAGATAAGGGAGAAGAAGTCTTGCCAGATGGCGACGTTGGGTCAGCTCTTCTGAATTTCTCCCCCGCTGCGCTGCACACCATAAACAAGTAGCCGGAAGTGGAAAAGGTTAGTAGCTCCGTCGATCTTAAGTTAGCATCGAATGCCCATTGCATCAGCGGTGTCTGTCGGGTTGTCCTTTGCCACACACTCTAACTTACAGTCTCTTACATTACCCCTCTATCAGTTGGTTTCTCCAATTGCTTACACTCGACCGTTCTCTTCTTTCTCATCTACTACAAAGTTTTTTTTGAGGCATATATATATCATTGAGTACCTCTTTATCTCACACCTGACACCCCATCCAACGACACCTACGTCATTACCCCGGACCGCAGCATTCCAAGTGCCATGGCCCAACCCGACAGCCCCCTCTACATCGGCTTCGACCTTTCCACCCAACAACTGAAAGGTCTGGTCGTCAACTCCGATCTCAAGGTCGTCTACGTGTCGAAATTCGACTTCGATGCCGATTCGCGCGGCTTCCCTATCAAGAAGGGCGTCCTCACCAACGAGGCCGAGCATGAGGTCTTTGCACCCGTCGCGCTCTGGCTGCAGGCTCTCGACGGCGTGTTGAATGGACTACGCCAGCAAGGACTGGATTTCCGCCGCGTCAAGGGCATCAGTGGAGCTGGTCAGCAGCATGGAAGCGTCTACTGGGGCGAGGACGCGGAGAAGCTGTTGAAGAGTCTGGATGCGAAGAAGACGCTGGAGGAGCAGCTGGAGGGAGCGTTCTCGCATCCTTTCAGCCCCAACTGGCAGGACTCGAGTACGCAGAAGGAATGCGATGAGTTCGATGCATACCTGGGTGGGCAGGAGGAGCTTGCCGCTGCTACGGGGAGCAAGGCACATCATGTAAGAAGCTTTCCTCCCCTGGGTTTTTCTGGCCCGTTCTGTGCGGAGGAGTGTCTGACAGCTGTGGTTTGCGTTTGTAGCGATTCACTGGACCTCAGATTCTGCGATTTCAGCGCAAGTATCCCGAGGTGTACAAGAAAACATTGCGGATTTCGCTGGTCTCCTCGTTCCTGGCGTCCCTGTTTTTGGGCCACATCGCGCCGTTCGATATCTCTGATGTCTGTGGTATGAATCTGTGGAATATCAAGAAGGGGGCCTACGACGAGAAACTCCTGCAGCTGTGTGCAGGGCCTTCCGGCGTGGAGGACTTGAGGCGCAAGTTGGGCGATGTTCCCGAAGATGGAGGTATCCATCTGGGTACCATCGACCGATACTATGTCGAGCGCTACGGGTTTAGTCCGGACTGCAACATCATCCCCGCCACGGGCGACAACCCGGCGACGATCCTTGCGCTTCCCTTGCGGCCATCCGATGCAATGGTTTCGCTTGGCACCTCCACTACTTTCCTTATGTCCACACCTAATTACAAGCCCGATCCTGCTACGCACTTCTTCAACCACCCCACCACTCCCGGTCTGTACATGTTCATGCTGTGCTACAAGAACGGAGGACTCGCACGTGAGCAGGTCCGCGATGCGATCAATGAGAAACTTGGGGAGACCACTGCTCTGACGTGGGCGAACTTCGATAAGATCACGCTGGAAACTCCGCCCATGGGCCAGAAATCCGACTCGGACCCCATGAAACTGGGCCTCTTCTTTCCTCGCCCGGAGATCGTGCCAAATCTCCGTGCGGGTCAATGGCGATTCGACTATGACCCTAAGAGTGGCCGTCTGCACCAGACGGAGGAGGGCTGGAACAAGCCCCTGGACGAGGCTCGCGCAATTGTCGAGAGCCAGATGCTCTCCCTGCGCCTGCGGTCGCGCGGACTGACTCAGAGTCCCGGCGGAGGACTCCCTGCTCAGCCGCGCCGAGTGTATCTGGTCGGTGGTGGATCGAAGAACAAGGCCATTGCTCAGGTAGCTGGCGAGATTCTTGGCGGTAGTGACGGTGTGTACAAGCTGGAGATCGGTGATAATGCATGTGCGCTGGGAGCTGCGTACAAGGCGGTGTGGGCCATGGAGAGAACGACTGGACAGACCTTTGAGGATCTCATTGGGCAGCGGTGGAAGGAGGAGGATTTCATCGAGAAGATTGCGGACGGATATCAGCCGGGCGTGTATGAGCGATACGGCCAGGCTGTGGAGGGATTCGAGAAGATGGAATTGGAGGTCTTGCGGCAAGAAGGGAAGCACTGAAATAATCCAATGGTGTCATGGTGAAGTGGAGTATGAGATATGATTTGCCAAAGCTATAGAATAGAGATGCAGTTATAGCTCAGAGCATGCATCAGCATGGATACCTTATCGTAGACTTCTTGACTTGTCAGCTTGTCAGCTTGTCAGCTGCGATCAGCTGCAAAAACGATGTCATTTGCTGCCTGGGAAATCAGGCCGAAGTCGCACGCCGCCCCTTGCCATTTTTGGGCAACGGACCAGCATTCCTTGGGCCACACAAACTCAGGTTCAATTTTTTGACCCTTCAGGTTCCTTTCATGTGCGAGGAAGTGACTGGCCGATAAGCGTTTCTTTGAGCATACAACTTTCGCGACCTTGAACTCTTGACACTCTCCAAAGACTTCAGCTTCTTCATTGTTTCTGCGCTGTCACTTTTCTCCCCTCGTGACTCCGCCCCGTTAGAGCAGGTTTATTACCCGAATGACTGGGTCCAAATACCCTTTGACTACTGACTACCTAGTTGTACTTGCACTGGGCCCAACCCAACACCCCCCCAGTCTGCTAAACTAAACACGCACTAGTCGGGCATGGTTTGATAGTGTCTCCGGGCTATGACTACTCGCCGCCGCATCATTCTGTCCTAAACCACCACCTTCATTGAATCTCTGTGAACTCCATCCCCCTCCCCTCCTTTCTCTCCCCTCCCCCCCTCTCCCCTCCATTGCTTTCGAGTCGTCGACTCCGAAGGCAGCCAGGCTGGTCGAAGATGGAAGAACAGGTAAGCGATATTCTCTTCGATCATCGTTATTTGTCTTCCCACGATGCGTTTCACTGGGTCTTTTTTTGCATCTTACCCGTTTTTCTTTTTTCTCGAATCCCCACCCCACCATTCCTTCCTTCCCCTTCCCCCCTCCATGCTTACCCGTCCAGTCAAATTACTCTTCCAGATTCTCGGAATTGATTTCAGGACCCTTGTTCATTGTCATGTTGACTTTCCATTAGGTAGCGAATGCCATTGAAATCGCCTGGAATCCGTCCTCCGACCAAGCCCTCAAGAACCAAGCCTACGACTACCTGAACCAGCTTCGCGCCGACCCCTCCGGATGGCAGGTCTGCCTTGCTCTCTTCACCAAAACCCCACAATACTCCGAGATTATACGCCATGTGTCGTTGGAAGTGGTCAACAGTGCGGCTCAGGCCGGCCTCCTTGACCTCCAGGCCCTAGGATATGTTCGGGATGGCTTGATGGCCTACCTTCGACAGGTCTACGGTCAGGAAACCGCCTCCCCAGATCCGCCCAACATTCAGAATAAGATCGCTCAGACCATTACCTTCCTTTTCTCCGCTCTTTACGCGAACGGTTGGGAATCCTGCTTTGACGACCTCCTCAGTCTCACCTTCAAGAGCCCCGCGAGCACGAGTCGCGACAATCCGCTCGGTATCATCTTCTACCTCCGTGTCGTCAATTCGATTCATGAGGAGATCGGCGATGTTCTGGTGTCCCGGTCCCGTACAGAGCAGGACAAGGCCAACCTCCTCAAGGACTTGATCCGGGAACGCGATATGCAGAAGATCGCCAGCTCCTGG
Source organism: Aspergillus brunneoviolaceus CBS 621.78 (assembly GCF_003184695.1). Taxonomy (NCBI): domain Eukaryota; kingdom Fungi; phylum Ascomycota; class Eurotiomycetes; order Eurotiales; family Aspergillaceae; genus Aspergillus; species Aspergillus brunneoviolaceus. The sequence goes on from NW_020290872.1 coordinate 13,569, forward strand.
CAAGAGATTTTGTCTGAATGGCGGGACGGCAACGATGTGATTGTGGAGATGTCGCTCAAGGCGGTTGGCAGCTGGGTGAGCTGGATTGATATCGGCCTTGTGGTGAACCAGACCATGATGGACCTGCTGTTCCAGCAGCTCAGCCGTGCGCAGAAGGCGGAACTCAGATCCGGTGAAGAGAAGGTGCGCGATGCGGCGGTTGATGTCTTCACGGAAATCATCGGCAAGAAGATGAAGCCCGAGGACAAGATTGACATGATTATTTTCCTGAATCTCGACACTATTGTTACCCAACTCTCCAATAGCCCCCCTCTCAACGAGAATAGGTTCACCTTCAAGTACGATACTGATCTGGCGGAAACGGTGGCCAAGTTAGTCAATATTACAGTCATTGATATTGTACGGGCTCTGGAGCAGGATACCATCATGGCTGACTGCAAAGAGAAAGCCACTGGTCTGCTGCAGGCCTTCCTTCCGCATATCCTGAGATACTTCTCCGACGAATATGATGAGGTCTGCTCGACTGTGATTCCCTGCGTCAGCGACCTACTGGCCTATCTGAGGAGGATGGCTAAGGTCAACCCAGCCCTGGCTGCGCAGCACTCCTCCGTCCTGCTCCCAATCTTGAAAGCCATCATTGCCAAGATGCGCTACGACGAGACATCGTCTTGGGGAGACGAGGACGATCAGACGGATGAGGCGGAGTTCCAGGAGCTTCGCAAGCGGTTAGGTGTTCTACAGCAGATTATCGCCAACGTGAACGAACCACTATACATCGACGCGGTTTCGGAAGTAGTAGGGACGACCTTCGAGAATCTGCGGCAGTCGGGTGCTCAACTTGATTGGCGCGACTTGGATCTGGCTCTCCACGAGATGTTCCTGTTTGGAGATATCGCCGTCAAAGCAGGGAGCCTCTACACCAAGGGGTCTCCCAACAACCCTGCTGCAGAGCGACTTATTGAGATGATGCTGAAGATGGTGGAGTCTGATATTCGCTCTTTCACACACCCTGCTACGCAGCTACAGTATATGGAGATATGCGTCCGCTACAGCTCGTTCTTCCAGCACCATACTCATCTAATTCCGAGCGTCTTGGAAAGCTTCCTTCAATTAATCCACCATCCGATCAAGAAGGTGAAGACACGCTCATGGTACCTGTTCCAGCGCATCGTCAAGCAGTTGCGAACCAATGTTGGCAACGTTGCTCAGACCGTGGTTGGGGCCTTGACCGACCTCCTGGTCATCCATGCAGAGGTGCCTTCAGAAGGATCGGACGGGGACGAAATGTCTTCGGAAGACCACGAAGGATCGGCAGACGCTGTGTTCAACAGTCAGCTGTATCTTTTCGAGGCTGTCGGCATCATCTGCTCTACCCCCACAGTACCCGCTGACAAGCAAGTTCTTTACGCGCAGTCCGTGTTGAACCCCATCTTCATGGACATGGAGAAGAACTTGGCGCCCGCCAAAGCCAACGACGAGAGAGCCGTTTTGCAGATTCACCATGATATCATGGCTCTGGGCACGTTGGCCCGCGGCTTCTCCGACTGGATGCCTGGAACCAGCTCTCCTGCTGCGCTCCCTGCGCCGGAAGTTTCCGAGGCATTCATGCAGGTGTCGGAAGCCACTCTCGTGGCTTTGGAGTCGCTCAAGGCTTCGTTCAATGTGCGCACGGCGGCACGATTCGCCTTCTCCCGACTTATCGGCGTTCTGGGGGCGCGCATTCTCCCCCAGCTTCCCCGCTGGATCGATGGCCTTCTCACGCAGACATCATCGCGCGACGAGATGGCCCTGTTCCTTCGGCTGTTAGACCAGGTCATCTTCGGCTTCAAGACCGAGATCACCGGTATCCTAGACACTCTTCTGACACCTTTCTTGCAAAGGGTCTTCTCCGGTATCGCGGACCCGACTACTGGCACCGATGATGAGATCCAGTTGGCGGAATTGAAACGCGAATATCTTAACTTTCTCTTGGCTGTTCTTAACAACGATCTCGGGGCTGTCATTATCAGTGAAAGTAAGTTGTATCTTGTGGCTGTCAGCATGATCTAGACTAACGATTTAGGGAACCAACCTATGTTTGATACTGTGATTACGACAATCGAGCATTTCGCCAAGGACATTGAGGATTTCACCACCGCCAAGATGGCCTTCTCAGTGCTGTCAAAGATGGGCAGCTCGTGGGGTGGTCCGGACATTGCGCCGGAGGGTCTGAACGGCGCGACAGGACAGCAGGTAGCTCTGCCCGGCTTCGGCCAGTTCATGATCAGCCGGCTGTCGCCGCTGTGCTGGGCACTGCCCGCGACACCATCGTTCAACTCGAAGGATGCACAGGCCAAGCAGGTCCTTGCGGAAGCCGGTGCGCTTCAGCGGACAATCTACGCCAAGACGGGCATGGAATATCTGGAGTATCTCCGGAATCAGGAATTGCCAGGCATGGGCATGGGGGCAGATCTCGTCGAAGAGTTCGTGGGGGCATTGAGTCGGCTGGACTTGAAGGGATTCCGGCAGTTCTTCCCGGTTCGTATTTCTTCTTCCACTCCTGGCTTGAGGCAACGGCTAACATCCCCTGCAGTCTTTTATCCAGCGATTGAGCGCATGATGTGTGGTCTTTCTATATTAAAATATCCCGTCTTCTCATTTTCCTGTTTCTCGGCCCTTTTGACCTCACCCAATCATTCTGTTTCAGTCCTAGATTCCCCCATGGTTTGGTTTGATGACTGATGTGTCTCATGTGATCATTTACACCGAAGCTCTCTTCCCCCCCATTCCACCTCCTATTATCATATCATATACACACGGTACGCCGTGAATCATGCATTCAAAAATTCTCCATTCGCCGCAAATGAATCTGCAGGCTCAAGTGCAGGCTCAAGAACAGGCAAGCAAGCAAGCATACAGAGCACGAGCACAAGCTGAGGAATGTGCCGTGAGAATAAACAAGCCAGACCAAAGAAGAAGAGAAAAAAGTATATAGTTCAGTTTTCGACTCGGCATAAGCATGAGTGGGCGTTCGAATCATAATCCTATTCCTACTTTGAACCTTTTACGCGCGGAACAGGTGGTGGACTGCATGCAGTATGCGATGGGCTAGAATAGCATCACGACGATTTCAGAATGGAGGGTAATTCTGCTAGTGCTAGTGCTTGGGGCAGGTGCATTGTTCTTTAGCTTGTTGGTTGGGTAGATAGGCAGGCATTCACTAGAGGTATATCAGAATTGTTTCTGATTCTGTGTACTGCGAGTTGGTTTGGTGCAGGTATGTTCTGATATGAGATCTGTCTCTGCGGGGCGACTGCCTTTCCCCAATCTTCTCAATCGTAACGCAGAGAAAAGGCCCCTGGCCTATTCGGTGGTCTGCAATCTTCCCTGGACGACCAACCTACAGCACGCTACGGGACAGTACAGTACAGCCCCATATGTCCAGACTACATCCTCACTACGCACCCCCCCTCAAAACCAACCCTATCATCTGCACCAACCGATCCTGCATCTCACAGAAGATACTCACGGCCTTTTACCCGTAAAAAACCAGTCAGCAACGTGCTCCCCCTTATCCAATAGAACACCCCACAAAAGAACATACCTGCGCAAGCTTCCCCTCACTCTTCCCCCGCCCCTCCCGACTAAACGCAAGCCGATACCCCGCCTCATCGTCCCGGAACGATCCCGGTGCGTCGTAGTGGATGGGCGGGGTAGTCTCGAAGAGATTCGGGACCGTAGTAGCCGCCGAAGCCGGCAGCGCGGCCAGTTGCTGCAACAGCCCCGGCGCGATGGTGATGTGGTGCACGCCGGCGAGCGCGAGGATCTCGTCTGTGGAGGTCAAGCTGGCGGGCAGGACTTGCGTGCGGCTGTTGATGGCGTGGTAGTAGGTTTGGATCTGGGGGGGGAGGGGGAGGAGGGGGGC
>NW_020290873.1:0-16588 GCF_003184695.1 Aspergillus brunneoviolaceus CBS 621.78
CTAATTATAATAAAAATAAAATATCTTTTTAAAAATAGTTCGGTACTTATAATACTAGTTAGTATTATTATTTAGCTAGATATTCTTTTTAAATTTTTTAAGTTTTAATATTGGGTTTAGAATAGTTATAATTATATAAATATAGTCTTCTATCTAATAAATATAATAATAGTATTTTTAGAATTTTTAATATATATTTTATAAGTTTTTAAGAATTTTTTTTTTTAGAATACCTGCTTTTTTACCAGTCGGTTAATTAAATAATCCAGATAATTAAAAAGATTATTATAAATATTATAAATCTTATAAACAGTAAGCCTACTGTTTTCAGATAGATAGAATATAAAAAAAAAAAAAGATATAAAAGCTTAAAAAGATATTTTATCTGTTTTTATTTAATTATAGTAGAATAAAAATAATTAATATTATTATAATTATAATATTAAACAAAACTCTCGATTGCTTAATAAAAATTAAGTATCCGGCGAATTATAAAATAGGTTAAGTTCTAGTAAGTTTTATAATTAAAAAAAAATAGTAAACTAAGCCTAATTTGAGTCGTTAAATAAACTAAAACTTTTTATAATATTAAAAACTTATATTTATAAATTATATAATCTTCCGAATCTATAATCAAGAATTAGTAAAATTAGCTATTATTAAAAAAAGATCTTTAGAACCTGTCTATAAAAAACTAATCTAAATAATTTTTATTATAGATAGTAGAAGCTTTTTATATTAGTTTTTTATAAATAGCTTCTAGAATATATCTTTTTAAGAATTTTTAAAATACTAAAAAAAGCTTTAAGACTTTTATTATAAATCTTCTATATATATTTAATAGTACTATTTAAAGTTTTAATCCGAAGTTTTTATAGAAGAATATTAATTATAAACTAAATTATATAAATAAAACAAAATATATAATACTAGCTTTAAATAATTATTATAAGATCGGGATAGAATAAAATATTATAAAACTAGATACTTTAATTAAACTAAATCCAAAGTTCAGATAAGATTATATTAAATATTAAACTATTATTACTAGTATTATTAGTTGTTATATCTAATAACTAATAAAATAGATTATATTTATATAAAACTAATAAAATAATTATAGCTAGATTTTTACTAATATAAAATCTAAATACCGGTCGGAAGCCTAGTAGAATTTTATAATAATCTATATCTTTTATTAAAAAATACCCAGTTAAAGTAAAAAATATTTTTTAATTAGAACTAGTCTAGCAGTCTATTATAATTAATATTTATTTAGTATTTAAAAACTTTAATAATAGCTGTATATATATATTTTTTAATAATTCTAAAAGACATTCTTTAATCTATACTTAATTAAAAAAACTTGGTTTTTAATAAAAAATAAAGCCGCAAGATTAATTATCTGTTTAAATTAAATATACTTAACAGTTCGGAATAGTAGACAACAGATAATTATAAAATATAAGACTTGATTTTAAAAGTTCTGTTTATTATAGACTACAGAGATCTAAAAAAAGTAATAATTAAAAAAGATTTATCTTTAAAAAATAAGTAAATATTTATAATAGTTCTTTACTTAGTATCTGGCTAATTATTTACTTAGATACTATTAATAGTATTTTTTTTTATAATTCTTATAAAAATAGTAGCTTATAAAACTAGTTTTTAAATTTTTAATTCCCGAGTATTATAAGATATAAAAATATATAGTATAGTAAATATAAAAAATTCTATTAAAGAATAATATATTTTTTTAAAAATTATTTTATATTATTAATATCTTCTTCTGATTGAAGTAAAATAGCAGTTTTTAAGCTTATATATAAACTTTAAAAAAGATTATCTTCTACTATTAATTCTAAAAAATAAAGAGTTTTTTTTTGTAAATTAAATATAAAATAATCTTTTGATTCTTTGCAACGCGCGTAATCTAGAGATTTAAAAAAAAAAAAAATCTAACTTAAAAAGCTTATCTTAGTTAGAATATTATTATAGTTTATAAAAATCTAAAAAATAGAAAAAGAGGGCTTAATAGTATTCTTTAAAAATAAACCAGATAATTATAATTAATTTATAATTCTAAGACTATTCTGTAAATAATAGATATAGAAAGATAAAAGTAGAAAATTTTATAAAAATAGTTTATTTTATTTTAAGATATACTTTTATATAAATATAATCTATTATATTTTAAACATAGCTAAAGCGCCTGCTGTATCTTATTTATTTTAAAAAACCTAATAAGCAGAAAATCATATCTCGAGCCTAGAATTATAGAGATTAGATTAATTAGATTAGTTAGATTATTTTTATATTAATAAAAAAGACCTAAAAAAGACTTTTATAAAATCCTCTAAAAAATATAGTATCTAGTATTTAATTAGATAGTTATTAGAAAGTACAGTTGCTAAAAAAAATTATATAGATAGTATTATATAAATATTATAGTATAGTTCTAATTCTCTTAACTTATCTGTTTAATTTATTTAATCTATTTAATCTGCTTAACCTACTTAATTTATTTAATCTGTTTAATTTATTTAACTTACTTAATCTGCTTAATTTATTTAATCTATTTAATCTGCTTAATCTACTTAATCTATTTAATCTGTTTAATCTGCTAAATCTATTATTTCTAACTGCCTATTACGTAACCCTAAATCTACTTAAAAATCTTTTTATTTCTAAATCTTTTTATAGTTCTTTAAGCTACGTCTTATTTATAAATCTAAAAATAATCTAACTAAGTAGCTAGTTAAAAATAAGAAAATAAATTATTAAAATATTATTAATTTATTATTTATTTTATTATTTTATTTACTGTTACCTGTATCTGCCAGCCTGTAATTTAATAACAGGTTTTTTTTTAAGTTTAATCTATAATATAGACAATTCAGCTTTTTTAGATAGAAAATAAGAATATAATAAACTATCTAAGCTAAAGTAAGAAAAAAAATAGTAAAATAAAAGTAGTATATTTATTTTTAGTAATCTAACTAATAATAAATATACAGTTTTTTAATTATTATATAGTATAACTGAAGTATACAGCCTAAATCAAGCTATAATTATATATATTTATATATATTTTTTGCTATAAAAGCAACAGTTTTATAAAAAGCTGAATTTTATTAATACTATTAGAATTTTTTGATTAATTTTTCTAGATAGAGATAAAGAAGATACTAATACTTTTCTTAGTTATTATTTTCTAATTTAAAAAGCTTGTTTCTGTATACTTTTAGGCAACAGTTAAAATAGTCAGATTAATAACTATTTAATCTAGATATATCTTAACTATATTAAAGCCTAAACAGATATAGCAGAAGAATCTTAATATTAAAAATAATTAAAATAGTTAACTGCCTGTTTTTTAGCTATACTGCAGTCAGATATAAAAATTTTCTTAACCTGGCTATAACCTGGCGGTCAGGTATAAAAATTCTAATTAACCTGACCTGACCTGGCCGTTAGCCACTCTAACTAGAGTGGATTAACCTGACTGTTATACCTTAATCTTAACCCGACCATAACCTGGCGGTCAGGTTAAGATATAAAAAAATTTTAACCGTACGGTTACAGTTAGATTAAGATATAACTATTATTTTAACTGTTTATACCTGCCGGTTAGAAAAATCAGATATAGCGGGTAGGTTAATAACTGCAGGTTAATTAATAATATATATATTTTTTTTATATAAATAATATATAAAATATAATATACTTTTAATTATAGTATAGTAATATTATCTAGATTTAGCTTATCTGCTCGATCTGTTTAACCTATTTAATTTATTTAATCTATTTAATCTATTTAACCTATTTAATCTATTTAATCTATTTAATTTATTTAATTTATTTAATCTATTCGATTTATTCGACCTGCTTGACCTCTTTTTCTGTAATCCCAAGGAGTATACTATACTTTAAAAAAGATATTTATAGAATCTAGTATAAGAAATATAAAATTTGATATTAGATAAACTAATAAGATTATACTATTTTTTATACTATTTAAAACAATAATTATAGTAACAAAAAAATCGAGAAGACCGGATCTTTATTTTTATTTAAGTATATATAATATTCGAAGACTCAGATAAAGCTAGCTTTTCTGTTTTTAATAATAATCTATTTTTTAGATTATCTTTAAGATTATTTATATTTTTATTTTTACTAATATAAAAAATAATAATTATTTTATTCTTTTCTTACTTTTTAGATGTGAAGATAATCGAATTCGGATTAAGATTATTAAAAATATTCTAGTACTTTTTATTAATAGTAAAATAATTAATATATATCTAAAGTATTACTGCTTTAATTATATTAGAATAAAGACAGCTCCGGTAATAGTAGTAGATATCTTAAGAATTATTAAATAAATATTTAATACTAATATTATTAATAGTAACTGAGAGAAAATCTCTAGTTATCTAATAAAAAATAAAAAACTAATTATAGCGGGACTTCTAGTAAGTAAGAATATTAATATATCTTATAATATCTAGAATAATATTAGTTTAATTAAAGATATTTTAATAAGCTATATATTTTTAATATTTAGATATATTTTAAGTTTTTTAAATATTTCGGCTGCCGGTAAGAGTTTTTAATATTTAAAAATATTATAAAAGATTTTATTCAGGCCTGACAGTAACTCGGAGATAGTTGATAATATATTAATAGCCGGATTCTAACTATAATAAAAATAGAATATCTTTTTAAAAATAGTTTAGTACTTAAAATATCAGTTAATATTATTATCTAATTAAATATTCTTTTTAAACTTTTTAAGCTTTAATATCGGGTTTAAAATAGTTATAATTATATAAATATAGCCTTCTGTCTGGTAGATATAATAGTAATATTTTTAGAATTTTTAATATATATTCTGTAAGTCTTTAAAAATCTTTTTTTTTTAGAATACCTGCTTTCTTACCAGTCGGTTAATTAAATAATTTAAATAATTAAAAAAATTATTATAGATATTATAAATCTTGTAAATAGTAAGTCTACTATTCTTAGATAAATATAATATAAAAAAAAAAAAGAAATATAAAAGCTTAAAAAGATATTTTATCTATTTTTACTTAATTATAGTAGAATAAAGATAATTAATATTACTATAATTACAGTACTAAATAAAACTGTTAATTATTTAATAAAAATTAAGTATCTGGTAAATTATAAAATAGATTAAGTTTCAGTAAGTTTTACAGTTAAGAAGAAGATAGTAGACCAAGTCTGATTTAAATTATTAAATAAACTAAAATTTTTTATAGTATTAAGAGCTTATATTTACAAATTATATAATCTTTTAAATCTATAATTAAGAATTAGTATTATTAGCTATTATTAAAAAAAGACTTTTAGAATCTGTTTATAAAAGACTAATCTAAATAATTTTTATTATAGTAGAGGCTCTCTGTATTAGTTTTTTATAAATAGTTTTTAGAATATATTTTTTTAAAAGTTTTTAAAATATTAGAAGAGGCTTTAAGACTTCTATTATAATTTTTTTATAAATATTTAATAGTACTGTTTGAGGCCTTAATCTGAAGTTTTTATAAAAAAATATTAACTATAAGCTGAATTATATAAATAAAACAGAGTATATAATACTGGCTTTAAATAATTATTATAAGATTAGGGTTAAATAAAGTATTATAAAGCTGGATACTTTAGCTAAGCTAAGTCTAAAGTTTAGATAAGATTATATTAAATATTAAACTATTATTACTAGTATTATCAGTTGTTATATCTAACAACCGATAAAATAAATTATATTTATATAAGATTAATAGAATAATTATAGCTAGATTCTTACTAGTATAAGATCTAGATACCGGTCAGAAGTCTAGTAGAACTTTATAATAATTTATATCTTTTATTAAAAAATATCCAGTTAAAGTAAGAAATATTTTCTGATTAGAACTAGTCCAGTAGTTTACTATAACTAATATTCTTCTAGTATCTAAAAATTTTAATAACAGCTGTATATATATATTTTTTAATAATTTTAAGAGATGTTCTTTAATCTATACTTAATTAAAAAAATTTGATTTTCGGCAGAAAAATAAAGCTATAAAATTAATTATTTATTTAAATTAAATATACTCGACAGTTCAGAATAGTAAATAATAGATAATTATAAAGTATAAGACTTAATTCTAAAAGTTCTGTTTATCGTAGGCTGTAGAGGCCTAGAGAAAATAATAATTAGAAAAAATTTATATTAAAAAAATAAATAAATATCTATAATAGTTTTTTATTTAATATCTAACTGATTGTTTATTTAGATACTATTAATAGTATTTTCTTCTTATAATTCTTATAAAAATAGTAGCTTATAGAACTAGTTTTTAAGTTTTTAATTCCCGGGTGTTGTAGAATATAAAAACAGGTAATATAATAAATATAAGAAATTTTATTAGAAAATAATATATCTTTCTAAAAACTATTTTATATTATTAATATCTTCTTCCGACCGAAGTAAAATAGCAGTTTTTAAGCTTATATATAAACTTTAAAAAAGATTATCTTCTGCTATTAATTCTGAAAAATAAAATACTTTTTTTTATAAGTTAGATATAAAATAATCTTCCGATTCTTTGCAACGCGCGTAATCTAAAGATTTAAAAAAAAAAAAAAAATCTGGCTTAAAAAGCTTATCTTAATTTAAATATTATTATAGTTTATAAATATTTAAAAAATAGAAGAAGAAGACTCGATAGTATTCTCTAAAAATAAGCTAGATAACTATAATTAACTTATAATTCTAAGACTACTCTGTAAATAATAGATATAGAAAGAAAAAAGTAGAAAATTTTATAAAAATAGTTTATTTTACTTTAAAATATATTTTTATATAAATATAATTTATTATATTTTAAATACAGCTAAGATGCCTGCCGCATTTTATTTATTTTAGTTAGTTAGATTAGTCAGATTAATCAGATTATTCTAATATTTATAGAAAAAGCCTAAAAAAAACTTATATAAAACTTTTTATAAAAAATACAGTATCTGTAAGAGCTGTTTAAATAATTAAAAACTAATCTATTTAGTACTAAGATATAAGAATTTTAAATATAAAGAAAGAAAGAAAAGAAAAGAAAAATACAGAAAGACTTCGGGATATATATTATTATTATATAGAAGAGTCGGTTAAATTAAATAAATAAAGTAAGATTAGTATAGTTAATAACAAGTCTTTAGAATACTTAGAATTAAAAAGATTAAATAGGTCAAAAAGATTAACTGGATAAAAAAAATAAAAAAGATTAACTAGATTAAAAGAATAAAAATAGTAGACTGCCCTTACAATATCTAATATTTAATAAAATAATTATTGGAAAGTACGATTACCGAAAAAGATTATATAAATAGTATTATATAAATTTTTTTTTAAGTTTAATCTATTATATAGATAATTCAGCTCTTTTAGATAGAAATAAAAATATAATAGACTATCTAAGCTAAAGTAAGAAGAAGAATAGTAAAATAAAAATAGTATATTTATTTTTAGTAGTCTGATTATTAGTAAATATACAGTTTTTCTGATATTATATATTATAATTAAGATATACGGCTTAAACCGAGCTATAATTATATATTTTTATATATATTTCTTACTATAAAAACCATAATTTTATAAAAAGCTGAATTTTATTAATATTATCAGAAATCTCTGATTAATTCTTTAAAATAGAGATAAAAAAGATATTAATACTTCTTTTAGTTATTTTTTTCTGATTTTAAAAGCTTGTTTCTATATATTTTTAAACAACGATTAAGATAGTCAGATTAATAACTGCTTAATCTAAATATATCTTAACTGTATTAAAGCCTAAATAGATATAGCGGGTAGGTCTTAGTACTAAAAATAATTAAAATAGTTAACTATCTCTTTTTTAGCTATACTGCGGTCAGGTATAAAAATTTTCTTAATCTGGCTATAACCTGGCGGTCAGGTATAAAAATTCTAATTAACCTGACCTGACCTGGCTGTTAGCCACTCTAACTCTAACCGAACTAATCACTAGAAAAACATTAGGCTTATTCAGAGTTCTTATTATATTAGATACTACAACTTCTATAGCAGAGCTGAGGGCTGAGAATATACTAATCTAAATATAAATAATATTTACTTTCCGAGTCTCGCGCGGGATAAAGGTGGCTGTAAAAACTTTAGCTATGCTGGTAAAAATTATACTTATAATTAGACCGAAAACTGTTTAAAACGCAACTAGAATATATACAAGTTTTAGATAAGACTTATATAATTATATAATTTAATCCGTAATAATTATTCAGACAGTATAAAGAAGATTTTTGTTAAGTATCTCAGTAATAATACTAATATAAGTATAAATATTTATTATAATTACCAGAGTAAAGTTAATATTTATAATTCAGATCTTAATTAGAGTACTGTACAACACAAAAAATATAAAAAAGCTGATATTATACAAAAACACTCTATATAGCTATAAATATATATCAGAAGTAAATTCTTAATATTATTTATTTTATATCTATCTAAATTAGCGCCACCAGCTGCTTTTAACAGTTTATTATAGAAATAGAAGACTATTATATATATTTTTATCGTCCAGGTCGATTACTGTATATACTTCGGCAGTATTATTTTCCAATATTAGATTTATTACTAGAAGTAAGATATTTTTTTAATAAAAATAATCGGAGACCGAACAAAAAAAATACTTATAGAAAATAATTAAGTTCTATAGAATAAATAATAGTAGTAGAGTTATATTAACTTTTCCTGCTCTATACTAAGTTACTTATACTCTAATTAAAGCAGACTAAAAAATAATATAAAGTCAGTAATATTAGGGCTTGACTGATAACAATGCCTTTTAGTACCTTATTATATCTTACTAACTTACTACTTAAAAAAGACTAAAACATCCTCTAGCTTATAGTTACTGTAATAAAACAAAAATATAGCTCTTATATAGCAATTATACAAGCAGCCTATAATATCAAGTCAATCTTTATAATAAATAGTTGTTTTGGAATTTGCGAGAAAAACTAAATCTCTATTTATTTACATCCGGTAAATAATTAGAAATCCTTGTAAAGGGAAAAGGTCAGTTAGGTATAGAATAGTAGCAGTCTATTGATTTCAAGACTAATTCTTACTATTCTAAAGGTTTAGCAAGGTCCTAAAAGTTAAATACTAAAGAAGATCTAAGTTATTGATATTATAACTGTTACGCGAAGAATATATAGATAGATTATTAACAATCTATTATAACTACAGGAGTTATCTATAACAATTAGACTTTCTTTTATATACAGCTGTTTTTAGTAGTATAATAGCGGTATAGTACTGCTGCTTCGGCGCAGAAGCTAACTATTTTTAGAAATATAATAGTAGATAGCAGAAAATTATAGGCTAGTTTTATTCAGAATATATATTATAAATAATACTATTCCGCTTTAGAAATACTGTGGTTTTTTAATAATAATATTAATAATATAAATATGCTTCTATATATCTTTCTTAATATTCTTAATATTATTAGTATTGTTTATTTTACATCGAAAAGTTCGTGTTTTTCTGCTGTTTTTATATTTATTTATTTGTTCTAATATATATATATAATATTTATATTTTATATTTTTTTTAATATTATTAAGATACTAATAAGTAGCTGTAGTATTTGTACCGTAATACCATACCTTCCGCGGTGAATTATTATTTTTTAACTAAGATTCTATTTTCTTTCAATATTTTCTTTTATCTGAAATATCTTCGGATTAGTATAAAGAACTATAAATATAGTTCTAGTAAAAAATTCAAGCCCGGGTATATTTTTAATACAGTTTCGTCGATAAAATATTAATAGTATATTAGTTAGAAGATAAATTATGCCCCGATAAGTTTTTTTTTTTTTTTTTTTTAAACTTTGACTTTAGCTAAACGTATACTAGACGGTATTAAAAATACTAGATAATATTAATAATCTATTACTAATTCTCTACTAGTTAAGCTTTTTTTAGGTGGCGGAGATAAAAAAAAAATATAATTCTATTTTTTATATTTTTTTCGGTTTTTTAACTGCTAATCTTACCGCTTAGTTTTCTGACGCGGAAAAGATTTATTATATTAAATATAGTATAGCAGCTGCTACTAAAAAAGCTATAGTTATAAATAATATTAATTATTTATAAAAATTATATTAATTTTTCGACAGAAAAATCTGGCTGCTTATTATAGTTTTATTGTGGAGTATTATACTCTTGCTGCCCAGACTAAAAACTTATATAAATATTTTTATTTTTTATCTAGCAATGCTGGCTATCTATTTTAATATTATATAGTAGTTTTCTATCTGAATAATATGATCTGTAAGATTATATATTTTTATACTGATAGAAATAATAATAAAAACTAGCATGTTACTAATACTAAGAATATTTTTTCTATTAATATTATCTATAGTTTATAGTTTTATTAATATTCTGTATTTATTTTTTATATAATAATACTTCTTACTAATAATTTTTATTTAGTTATTTTTTAGTTTTAATAGTCCTGCTGAATATATATAATCCGGGTTTTTCTTAATATTATTCTCGCTGTAGTTTATATATGTAGATATAAATAAAACAAATATATAATATAATAAATTTATATCTTTTTATTATAGATTGCGTGCATGTTGTATATATTTTATAATTATTTTATTATTATTTCTGCTGTATATTAATCTTAATCTATATATTATAGAATAGAAAGCTGTAATCTGATTATTAAATTTACAGATTTTTTACTAAATATTTACTAAATTTTCTGCCGGTAACTATTAATTATATTTAAAAAACTATTTCTGCTATTTTATTAGATAGAATTAGTTTTTTTAATAGTATAGATTATCTAGTACCTGCTTTATCTTCTATTTCTTATTATTATCTAGGTCTGGTATTAGTAAAGTTTCGGAAATATTTTTTCTAACTTTTTAAGATTCCAGCAGAGTAATATAAAAAATATTATATAACTAAGTATATTTATCGGAAAGATATAGATAAAATACTTGTTTTTCTACAGCTTCTAGAATTCTAAAAAGTCTTATAAATTTTGGAACTAATTTTTAAGAAGTTTTCTTAAATTTAATATTTATAGTAGATAGCTTGACTAAATCTTCTTGTTTAAAAATATAGATTATTTTATTATCTTGCTTAAAAAATAGAGTACTATAATAACTATTATAGTAAGTTAATTAGTTTTTACTTATTTTTTATTAGTTTTTTTTTAGTTTTTCTTATAAAATATTCAGCTTTTCTAGTTTTTCTGATATTAACGGTATTTCTATTTTTATAGAGTTATTTTTAATTCGGAGTTTAAACTTAGAAGAGTAATCTATTAGGACTTTAAAAAAATTATTTTTATAAAGATATTCAGATAATTATTATATATAAATTCTATTTTATTTAGTAAATTTATTTAGTAGTTTTAATACTCGGTTATAAAGCAGCGCAGGTAATATTTAAGAACTTAGTTAGTTTTTTTTATTTAGCTGTTGGTTTACGGATAAAATATGGTCGATAACTATTTTTTAATTTTAGTTTAATAGTAAAAATCGGACTAAAATTAACTTGTAAATATAGAGTTTTTGTTTATAATTATATTATAAAGGGCTTTATATTTTAGTTTAATTTCTTAATAAAACAGTTCGGCTAGTTCTTCTGCTCGAATTATATATAATACTATTATAAAATAGTTTATTTTTGTAAAACAATCGATAATTACTAATATTAAATCTATTTAATAATTCTAGTAGTATAGTTTGGGTAGTTCTATAATAAAATTTATAATAATTTTAGTCTATAATTTTAATAGAATTAGTAGGCTTTCAAGTTCTTTATATAGTCGATGTCTAGCTGGGGTTTGGTATTAGTAGATAGAACATATTACTATATAATTTTTTATATTATTTTAAAGACTAATCTAATAGAACTTTTTATAGAGGAATTATTTAGTTTTATTTTATTTAAAGTAATTTATTAATAAATTATTATAGTATTGCTGTAGTAGCTTTTAATATAGGCTTTTTACTTCTAGTATATAAAGTCTATTTTTAAAATATAATAATCTATTTATTATAATTTTCTAATATTTAGATAGTTTATTTTTCTTTTTTTAGAATTCAGAATCTTGATTCTGAAGAGTTTTAATTAAATTTTTTAGATTATTATTATAAATAGATTTATAAATCTTTTCGGCTTTGCTTATACTTTTTGTAGCCGTAATACTAGCGGATTGTTTATAATTTATTATATAAACTATAGTTTAGTCAGCCGATTTTGTATTAGCAGTACTTATAGGCCTGTTTAATATTATATAAATACTAGATCTAGGTTTTTTCTGTAAAAGCATCTTGTTATATCTAAACTAGGATTTTCTAATCTTAGTTACTGCCGAGATCTTAGATACTACTAAAATAGATACTAACCGGTTACAAAATATCTGTATAATATTATTATTATAAAAGCTTTTTACTGGCTCAAATAATTTAGATAAAATGTTAGCAGGATTACTCTTATCTAATTAGTATTTAATTATAAAGTTAAAAGAAGCTAAAATTATATATTAATATACTTAATATTTATTAAGCCGGGATTAATTTATAAATAATCTAAGATTTATATAATTAGATAGAACTTTAATAGAATGCTGAGTTCTATCGAGATATTAATACTAATATTTAAAAAAGTAAATAATAGCGAAAAGTTCTTAATCCGGAATATTCCAGTTAAGTTTTGTATCTAAGAATTTTTTTAACTAAATAATAACTATATAATATTATTCTGTTGGTCCTGGTTAAATTAAAATATCTGCTATTTTTTTATTACAGGCGTCGGTTTTAATCCGAATAGATTAAGTTAGATTAAAGAAACAAAAAAGAAAAGTAGTCTAAAATATATTAATAAATCGATAAAATACCAGTCTTTTGTCTAGAACTAAATAATATATTTTTAGTTTTTTATTATTTTAACTTTTCTTCAGAAGGTTTGTCAAAGGTAGTACTAATAAAAAAAAGTTGCAAATAAATCTACAGTAGAAATTATAAAATCTTAAGAAGATCTAAATATTATAGTAGATAGTAGATAACAGCTATAAAACAATAGTTTTAACTCGGTTAGGATCTATTATAATATTTATAGAGAAAATAATATATCTAAGAAATTTAACTTATTATTAAAAAAAGAAGTATTTAGATAGTTTAGTATATAGATTAGCTTTTTATAGTTGTACCAGTATTTTCTTAATATATTTATATCTTGTTATTAAGAAAATAAAGATATTATCTAGATATATAATACAAATAATATCGAGAATATTATATAATATAAAGTATATATAGTTTTAAAAAAAAATAAATGCATTGGTCAAGCTAAATAATATTATTATATACTTAAAGTAACTATAATATATGCGAAACACAGTCTTTTATTTATTTTTTTTTTTAATATAAATATAATAATAGATATTCTAAATATTAATTTTACTAAAGTACTTGTATCTAGCTAATTAGTCAAGGATTTCAGAGATTAAGAATAGTAGATATTAATTTTTTATTATAATTTTATTAAGTTTATAATAATCTATATATAGCCGCAAACTTTTATTTTTTTTAGATATAAAAAGAATAGGGGTCCCTGTAGGGCTTTTAAATAAGTATATTTTTTTATTAACAGTATTTTTATTAATATAATCTTTAAATACTAAAAGTTCTTTTTTTAAAAAAAAGTAAATAGGTCTAAATAGGAATAATTCGCCTTCGAGAAGGTTGATAGTATAATTCTTATTATAATATTTAAAAAGAATTTTAGATTAATTAAAGAAGAAGATATCAGTAAATTCAACCAGTTCTAGCAGAATAAAATTATTTTAATAGTATTCTGATTTCTTATTATTATTTAGAAGCCACAGTTTCTTTAAAATTTTAATAATTATATAAATACAGATATAATTTTAGTAAGCTTTAGTAAATTTCCGAGAACTTAATTTTTAGATTTAACTAAATTTAAACTATTATTGCTTGTTTTAGAAAGACAAATAAATTTTATAGTTAAGCAGAGTAGTTATAAAAAGCAAGATTAGAATATTTTAAATAATAATAATATATAATCTAGTAAAATACTATTATATTTTTTTTAAATTAGTAATATTTAAAAAAATATTTTATACTCTATAACTAGTAATAGAGGTATAGTTAATAACTTTAAGCTATAGTAAGAATTTCCGGGATTTTAAAAAAAAGTATTATTATATAAATCTAATACTAACTAGATTATATACCGCACAACTATTAATGTCTGTATAGATTTTTCTAATATTAGATATTTATATTAGTATTAATATCTTATCGGCTATTTTTATTTTATAATATAGGGCCGAGACAGAAAAGTTAGTCTTAATCTATTTTATTTTTTTATATTACTTTTTCTAGCTTGTAGTTCTTGAATTCGAGCTGATCTTTTTTTTTTAAGAATATCAGTTGGCGAGATGCTTAGTACTATTATATAAAAAGTATTATAAAACTTTTCTGACTAGATTAGAATAATCAGTTTTAGAATTAAAAGATTAAGTATTTTTATAGAATTATGACTGTTTTTATAATATATTAGATTTATTAGATTTTTATTTACGTTTTTATTTCTATATATATAGATTTTAATAATAAGTAGTAAGAGATATTATCTTGTCTTATTTTTTAAATAATTAGTATATATATTTTTTAATATAGCAACTAAAATCAGAAAATAATTTTATAAAAAAAATATAGTTATATTTTTTTTTAGTAGCTCTAGAAAAATATTATTTTAAAGTATCGAGATAGATATAAAATTTATAAGAATTTTAATTATTTTACTGCTGAGCTTATTCTAGCTGGTTTATTATATCAGACTTAAAAATAATAGTATTTCGGATATAAAAGAGTATTTATTTAGTAAAAATAAACTATAAATAGCTAATATTTTTTTTTTATTTTAGTAATAATTCTTTAAAATAATAATACTATTTCTGCCGATAAGTTATGCTTATATAGTTTATAACCTCGAGAATCTTATAGTAGTTATTACAGAACTTAGATAATATCTTCTAAAAATTATAATTTAAATTGTAGAACTATTTCTGGCGTTTTTAAATATTAAAGAAAAGTTTAAATTACAAAATATCTTTAATTTTAATATTTATTTTAGATTTACTTAAAAAAGAGAAAGTTTTCCGTTACTAAGTTAGTATTAATTTAATATTATTATATTAGATTTTCTATTACAGTTCGGCAACTTGTCTTTTTAACTACTAGTAATCTTATAGCTAACTAATAATATTTCTAACTGCGGTAAGATTCTCTACCGAAGAATCTAATAGTAAAAATAATAAACTATCAGTAGTAGAGAAAGTTTCCGACTTAAAACTACTATCGGAATATAAGAATTACAGTAATATACTGTATTCTATAAATAACTAAAAAAGAAGAATTAGAATTATAAAGAAAAAAGATTAATTAGATATAGAATAGTAGTAGTCTATTAATTTTAAGACTAATCCTTGCTATTCTAAAGATTTAGCAAGATCCTAGGAGTTAAATACTAAAAAAGGTCTGAGTTATTAACGTCATGACTGTTGTACGGAGAATGTGTAGATAGATCGTTAACAATCCGCCATAGCTACGGGGGTTATCTATGACAATCCTATATTAAATCCTTCTAAAACCTGACTAAATAGACTGGTATAGCCAGAAGATATTTAACTAAAACCGTCAGACCTGGAAATATAAATAGAAGCAAGAGGTCGGCTTAATTTATGAATTTCGCTGTATAGAATCGGACCTTCAGTTCAAATAAAGTTGTTTTTTAGTATGATTATATTATTTGGTTTCTGTAGGCGCTTGCCATGCGCTGACGATTAGGGCCTTCTCAGAAGAGAAATCTTTCGTCGTTCATAAGACCGAATTAATCGATAAAGCCGTACTGTCCTATATTATCCATCTCTAATTTGTTCCGTCAACATCTATTATTGACAAGCCGATGTACGTAGGGGGTCATAGTCGGGCCACAGTATGACGTACAACAAGTTGGTACGGTACAATGTATACCAAAGAAGTTATATCGTTTCCAATGAATGGTATGTTACCGAGCGGTGAACGTCAGCCTTACCGCCTTGAGGAGAAGTCAAGGCGGTGGATATAATCCAGGCGTTGTCCAGTGAGGTGGATTCCAGACGGTGAACCTGTCTAAGTCGGTAGACCAGTCTCAGGCGGTAGACCAGTCCGAGGCGGTAGACCAGTCCGAGGCGGTAGACCAGTCTCAGGCGGTAGACCAGTCTCAGGCGGTAGACCAGTCTCAGGCGGTAGACCAGTCTCAGGCGGTAGACCAGTCCGAGGCGGTAGACCAGTCTCAGGCGGTAGACCTGTCTGAGGCGGTGAACCAGTCTCAGGCGGTAGACCAGTCTCAGGCGGTAGACCAGTCTCAGGCGGTAGACCAGTCTCAGGCGGTAGACCAGTCTCAGGCGGTAGACCAGTCTCAGGCGGTAGACCAG
>NW_020290874.1:0-13635 GCF_003184695.1 Aspergillus brunneoviolaceus CBS 621.78
CCCCCCCTCCCCCTTGACTTTAACTTAACTTGCTTTGCCCTGGTCGGTGTGTTACAAGGTCATTGGTCAACGTCAATATAACCCGGACAACCGAACCCGAAGGTGTCATTATCTCCGGGACCAGCGGCCAAGGACCTTGAACGCTCTGAATCAGAGCATGCGATCATAGCGCTGTGTGTGTGGCTTTCCATCCCTCGGCGCATTGGCGGCAACCTTTCTTGTTCCCTTTCATCTTTCTCCCTTCCCTTGAACAAATATAGAGATCAACACGCTTTGCGAAACGTGCTACGCCCCCTCTCCCTCCCTTGCGCCTCGACCCAGGATGCATGCAGAAGCGTGATTGATACTCTCTATCCCCGGCAATTGCACATTCAAAAACACACCCGACACCCCCTATCGCATTTGACTTTCACTTGCCGGAGATGAAGCCTCAGGGCCTGCTGGCCGTCGTCTGCACGATCGGGTCCCTCGCCACGGCCACAACAGTCACTGCTTTGCCCAACTCGCAACCCCAACCGGCGGTCCATCACACCTACGGCGAGCTGCTGAATCACAACGATCCGGACCCGTTATATGAGCAGTACGGACTGAATCGGTCGGAGGAATTCAAGTATTTCCAGGAACCGGGCAACGATGACATTCTCGGCCACTATGACTCTCGCTTTTTCACCGAGCCCGTCCCCGACGAGGAGCGATCCCACACCTTGACGCATATGATCCGCGCATATCTGAACTTTTTCGAGGACAATGGGCTCGAGACGTGGATCGCACATGGGACGCTTCTCGGGTGGTGGTGGAACGGAAAGGTAAAAAAGACCCCTTGCTCTCTTTCCCCACACAGGCCCCTCCGTGGCGCTTCCTGGTGTCAACCAAACTCACGCTAGGAGACAGGTCATGCCTTGGGATTGGGACATTGACACCCAAGTGATGGAACCCACGCTTTTCCAACTAGCGGACCATTACAACCAGACCGTCGTCCAGTACACCGCGAAGGAGGAGAATGTGGAGCGCAAATACCTCGTCGACGTGAATCCGTGGGCTCGTCAACGCGATCGAGGCAAGGGACTGAACATCATCGATGCGCGCTGGATCGACATGAACACGGGGTTGTATATCGACATCACGGGGCTGAGCCGGCTGGATGCGACCAAACCCACGGAGTGGCAATGCAAGAACTTGCACAAGTACCAGACCGACGATATCTATCCTCTGCGCCGGACGACCTTTGAGGGAGTGCCGGCTAAGGTGCCGTTCAAGTACGATCAGGTCTTGGAGGATGAGTACTCGAAGAAAGCGTTGACAAACACGCACTATCATGAGTGAGTTGATTTTCTGGCATCAAGGACTGGCTTTCTGGGTTGCTAACGTACCCCGCCTGTGCCAGCCATACTTTTGATCCTGAAGTCGAAGAATGGTTGATGGATGAGCCGGAACCGAAGGAGAAGGAGGACGATAAGGACGACCGGCAGTATGAATGATGATGGTCGTGGAGAGGTATATAACCACTTGAATTTGTTCGTTTTCGCTGTGACATGCATCCATTCAGGCATACTGTTGGGTATATAAAAGGGTGTTGGTGGGCGTTCTGGATGATATGGGATGGCGTTGGGTTGTCTATAGGATTTATACAGGCCAGTCAATACTATGTAATTGATCTAGTGAATTGAATCGAATCCCGAGACTCGATCGAGTCGTCTTGCATACAACACTCACCGTTGAGCAGATGAAGGGGTGGACCAGTCGTTCATGTGGAGCTGGAGGTATATTTCAAACAAGCAGTCTAATTATTGGAACTCTACTCGAGGCAGCCTACACGTAATCGGATTGAGAATAAGCAGCGACGATCATTACCAGGTGCCTGGAACTGATGCCTGAGGCAGGGTACCAGGAACAGGAACGGAGTGCTTGTGCTTATCTCCATGTGATTTTATCCGGCTGACAAAACCGCATCGAAGAAGATCGAATCCCGCCATCATGGAGTCGAGGAGTCTCTTTTATATCGCCTGAAACCTCAACACCACGATTCAATCACTACTATACCCCTCATCCTCCTTTACATGACCACAACATCGCTCACCATAAATCCACCATGTCCGACACGCCAACCCTACCGATCGAAGACCATACCGTTCACGAACCTGACACCGCCGACGATGCCGACGAGCAGCCCCAACTCCAGCTCACCATCCACCACCGCAACACCGCCCACACCCTCACCCTCCCCGCGAACGCCACCCTCCACGACCTCACCCTCCACCTCGAAAAGCACCTCAACATCGCCACTTCGCACCAAAAACTCCTGATCACCCCTCCCCCGCCCCGCACCCTCATCCCCGGGACACTCAAACCGCCCCTCCCGCCCCCCCACGCCGCCCTCCCCCTCCTCACAACCCTCCCGCTCACCTCCCCGCGCTTCAAACTCACCGTCCTGGGCTCTCCCAGCCCCGAAATCACGGCCCTCAACGCCCAAGGTGCCGACCGCGCCGCGCGCGAACGCCTCCGCCGCACCACCCACGCCCAGTACGCCGCGACCGCCACCCCGGCCGCCGTCGCCTCCTCCCTCTCGCGCATCCACACCCTCTCGTCCGGAGCTGCGGACCCGCAGCAGCAATACACCTTCCACCGACTCCTCCCGCTCCCGCACCTCCCCAACCCACAGCGCAGCCACGACTTCCTCGCGCGCCTCCGCGACGACCCCGGCATCCGGTCGGCGATGCGCCTGCACAAATTCTCCGTGCCCGTGCTCACGGAGATGGACCCCGTCGAGCACACGACGGCCCACTCGCGGACCTTGGGGCTCAACCGGAACAAAGGCGAGGTCATCGAGTTGCGGCTCCGCACGGACGCCTACGACGGGTACCGCGATTATCGCACGATCCGCAAGACGCTGTGTCATGAGCTGGCGCACTGTGTGCACAGTGACCACGATCGGTTGTTTTGGGAGCTGACGGGCCAGATTGAGCGCGAGGTCGAGAGGGGGGATTACACGAGGAGTGGGCGGGTGCTGGGCGCGAATAGTAGGGGTGCAGGCGGAGGGGGGGTGGTGGATGAGTTCTATAATCCCGGGGAGTGGGAGGAGGTGCAGCGGGATGGGTTGGTGGTTGATGAGAAGGGGTGGACGGGGGGGAGCTTTGTCTTGGGGGCGGAGGGGGGGTCTGGAGGTGAAGGGGGGACTAGGAGTCAGGCTCAAGCTACTGGGGGAGGGAGTATGAGGGAGATTCTGGCCAAAGCGGCGGAAGAGAGGATGAAGAGGGAGAGGGAGAGGGATGATGGGAATTAGGGTATATTGTCTCTGTTTTGATGGTTGGACTTTTGTCTGCAGATATATCTTCCAGATTCACTAAATTCTCACGATGTAACGACTCCATAATCAAATTCAAATTCAAACCTGTTCATTGACAAACAACCCCGCCATCCCCTGGCCCGTCCCAATGCACATGCTCGTCACCAAGACCCTTTTCTTCGTGCGACGCGCCTCGCTCAGAATCGTACAGATCTGTCTCGCGCCCGTCGCCCCGAGCGGGTGGCCCAGCGCAATCGCGCCGCCCCGGGGGTTGACCTTCTCGTGCTCCAGCCCCAGATTCCGGAGACAGTAGACGGCCATCGACGCGAACGCCTCGTTGATCTCATACAGCTCGACCTCCTCCTTGGCCAGCCCGAACTGCGCCAGCAGCTTGGGGATCGCCGCCGTCGGCCCGATCCCCATCACCCTGGGCGGCACGCCGGCCACCGTGGCGCCGCAGAACTTGGCTAGGATGGGCTGGTTCAGCTCTATCGCCTTGGACCGGCGCATCAGCAGCACCGCCGCCGCGCCATCCGTCACCTGGCTCGAGTTGCCGCCGGTGCTCCGATCCCCGAACTGCGGGAACGCCGGCCGGATCTTGGCCAGGCTCTCCTTGGTCGTGCCGTAGCGCACGCCTTCGTCCCGCGTCACAGTCACCGTCTTGACCTCCCCGGTCTTGGGGTCCTTGACCTGCGTCGTGATGGGGACGACCTCCTCGTCGAACCACCCGGCCTTCTGCGCCGCCTCGGCCCGCCGGAACGACTCCGCCGCGTACGCGTCCTGCTCCTCGCGCGAGATGTCAAAGTCCGCCCCGACGTTCTCCGACGTCTGGCCCATCGGCTGCATGCAGTCGGCCGCCTCCGGGTGCCGCATGACCTCCGCGTGGAACGGCTTGGGGATCCGGTCCCCGCTCGGCGCCGACATCAGCTCCGCCCCCACCGCCACCCCGACGTCGATCGCCCCAAGCCGGATCTGGTTCGCGATGTCCTGCACCGCTTTCAGCCCCGACGAGCAGAACCGGTTCACCGAGGAAGCCCCCGCCGTGTGCGGGATCCCGGCGGCCAGCGAGGCCGCGCGCACGAGGTAGGCCGCTTTGCCGTCGTTGACCTGTTATCGGATCATGTTAGTTTCCCATGGAGATGAGAGGGCTGAAAGGCAAGTAATGAGTCAGGGTCAAAACGCACATTCCCCAAGCAGACATCCTCGATCAGACTGGGATCGATCTTCGATTTGGCAAGCACCTCCTTCAGCAAGGCGTAGATCAGGTAGTCCAGCTCGGTGTCCTTGAAACTGCCCTTGACGGCCTTGGTCAGCGGCGTCCGGAGCGCGAGAGTGATGACCACATCGTCGGGGTTCTTCTCGGTGCTGGTTGGCGGTCATTCGCGGTCAGTATATACTCGCAATGTACAATGTTTCTGGAAAGGAGGAAAGTACATGGCTGAAAGTCCGCTGATTCCGGACGGTTTCAGGTGGCTGAGGATGTTGTTCAGACGGTCTGCTGCCATGATTGTTGCTGCGTTTTGCTGTTAGCGTTCGTATAGCTTATCCCTTGAGGCAGGCTATGTAGTGAAGTGGAGCGGGGGGAACGAAAGACTGCTGCATCTGGATATCGATTTCGACATTAAAGCATGACGTGAGTAACTTACTATTTCTAATTCTGTTATGAGTTCAAATGACTGAGTAAAAAAGGCTGATGAGAAGAGGAAAGAAAGAAAGCAAAGGAGGGGAAGGTCGTCGAGTTGAAATGCGATGGATGTCTTACCTACCTTAACTACCCCAACCTCTCCAACCGAGCAACAGCCGAGGCTCATTTTTTTGGCCACTGCAGCTGCTGCGCTGCTTACATCTCCGCACCCTTTTAACAACTCTTTATTAGAGTAACTAAATCTGCCACAGACTAGAATGGTCGGGGACAACCCGAGGTTTCTTTTTAGGGCTTACTCGCCGCAAATCATGTGTAGGAAACGAAGCGATCCATTTTTTTCCCCAGAAATTAATTTATCTACAGCTAAGGCCATGGGCGCGTGTACGACCCTGGCAGTTCCGTTGTCCCAAGCCATACACCATCGAAGTAGAGAAGCAAACGCCAATACCTTTCCTCCAGCGCCATCCGCCTAATGATACGATACCCTGAGTTGTTCTTCCAATTTGCCTACAAGTGATGCACGTGCTCGTCGTTGCTGATCACACTGCCAACCTCCGACCAACTGGCCGGGGTGGCCGCGCCAGTCGACCGGCCCAGGTCGCTCAAAGTGCCATCGGATGATGCGTCGATCGCTGACTCGTAAATGTGGCTGTAGCTATCGCTGGTGGATGGCGTCGAGGCGCGCTCCCTTTCAAGCTGTAGCTCTGCCAAGTCCGAGAAGGGCGATCTCAAGTCGCGCCCGGATTCGTTTGTCGTCCAGTCCCCAGGATGAGCATATAGCACTTCAGAGTGACCTTCCGTATGGCTAGAGATCGACTCATCATCTCCGACAATATGGTGTTCATCCTCGGCATGGGACGACGAGAGCAGCGACGTGGCCATTTTGTCAGGAGCTTCAGAGACAGGGGTGAACTCAGCCAGCAAAGGCGAACCGGCACGAGGCGACGGGATATTGAGCTGCAGCGGTGGACCTAATTCGTGAAAATCCGTCTGGCCGTGAGATGCTTCAGGAAGCGAGGTTGGCCCCTTGCCCCGGTGCACCGGCTGCGACGTCGCCACTTCCACGGCAGTCGAGTTGGCTAACGGTGTATCACTCGATGAATCCGCAAGATCCAACAACCGGCCCTGCTCATCGACCAAAGTATCAAAGCTGTTTGACGGTGGCCTGGCCATGCCTTTGCGACGCTCTTCGAGCAAGGAACGACGCCGGTCAAGCTCTTCCCGAGCTATTCGCCGCCGTTCTTCGGCTGCTACGCCCACTTCCTCGGTCATGGAGATATCCTGTCTGAGCGGAGCATCGTGCGGGTTAATCTCGTCGCCCAGATTGTGCAAAGCTAGTGCGATCTTGCGGCGCGAGTTGTTCACCCACTGGCGGAACTGCGGCGACTCGTAGACCGCGATCCCGGCGGCGACCAGCGCCGAGACGGTGATGATAATTCCTGGGTGTGTCAGTATCATGATTCCAGGCTACCTTTCTGTGTCAGGCAGAATCTGTAAATGAAACTCCGAGAAGGAAACATGATAGACAAAATGAGGAATGCTGTCCGGCTTGGCCCGGGAATATCTCATCCATCGTCATCCATCATCAACTGATAAGCACACACCGCCCAGATAACTAACTCTCTTCTTCTCTTGCAACAAGAAGGGGGGAAAGAAATGACCCTCAAGAGCAAGCATACCTTTCGCAACAGGCGTAGGCATCGCGACAGAGCACCTTTAACCCGAGAGTTGTTGATGCGAGAAAGGGAAAGTCAGAGAGCAATAAGTAGGCAGGCAGCAGTAAGGTAGTCAATCAAGTTAATCGATCACCTGCTGCTTCCGCCCCCTCGCCGCCACATGATTCCGGCTGCCCTTATCCGACTGCCCTAGCGGACTAACTATCACGTGCTGCAGTGCTGCCCCTCCGCGGTCCGTCAAAACAAACAGCTGCAACAACAGCAACCAGCAACCACCACTCCTTACATCAATTCTTTCAACGCTACAACCCGATCATTGGATATCTCACCATGTCGCGCCCGTCATCCATGGCCCAGCGCCCGCTGACACTTACGGAAGAGCTCGAGAAGCTGGAGCAATCAATCACGCTCACCCTGCAGGGTAACTATGGACAATCCGCATCAGATGCCTCAAACAAGTCGACTGACACTGTCTTCTGCAGAGATCGACCACAACTTCAGTCAAGCCCATCGTATCGTCACAACCAGTGTTCTACCCCTGATCGAACAATATTCAGAGAGCTCCCGCGACGTCTGGGAAGGTGCCAAGGTATGGCCTACCATAGACACCCTCCCCCCTCCAATCGCCACGTGAACCATCACTAACGCGCCATCAACCCCAGTTCTGGAAGCAATTCTTCGAAGCCAGCGCCAACGTCTCCCTCTCGGGCTACGAAGAGAAACCTGAAGACACCACCACAACGCTACAAGAGGAATCGGACCAGTCTCTCACCGCGCAACAAGACGAATCGCACCTCAGCCACGACGACCACCGCGAGCACGAACCTGAATTGGAGTTGACAGCCCTCAGTCTCTCCTCCCACAGCACCCCGCGCCCCTACGCATCTCACCACCACCACCACCAGCACGGCAGCCAACAAGCTAACGACACAACCGTCACCTCCTCCATCGCGCACCCCTCCCCATCCCCCTACGACCTCCACCCCGACTCCCTGCCCCTTGACAGTGATACCCGCGACCTCGCCCGCGCCGCCGAACTCGCCGACGCAGAAAACGAGGACTCCTTCCTCCCCACTACCCCAGGCAAATACTCCGCCTCGGCCTCGGCCTCGCGCACCTACCGCCCCACCCAACAACAGCAGCAGCAACAACAACAACAATACCCCTACCACCACGACGAATCCCACACCCCACTCTCCTCCTCGCCCTTCATCCCGCCCGCCCCCACAACCACCCACGAAGCTTACGAAAACAACGACGATGTTGATGATGATGTTCACGAAGACCCCATCCTGCACCGCTTCCACGACAAGACCTACCGCGTGCAAGCCACCCCCCTCTCCAAGAAGCGGCAACCACTCAAACACTACCTCTCCACCTCCAAATCCATCAAATTCACCAATCCCATGTTCAACTCCACCACCCCGCAAAAGCCCCCCACCAAGAAATCCAAATACTCCTTCGACTCCTCCCCGATCTCCAGCCCGGAGCCCGAGGCCCCGCAACTCCACGCCGAGATCTTCGACTCCCCCATGAAAGGAGGCGGGGCCGCCGCCGCGGCCCAAACGCCCAACACTGGCCGCAAGCGCCAGCCGAGCGCCCACCACCCTTACTATTCCCGCGTGACCCCCAAGCCCGGCATGAGTGTCCTCACCCCAATGAAGGGTGGGACCGGTCGGCCGGGTAGCGCGGGAGGAGGGTGGGATAGCGACGATGATGCTCTCGGTGGTATTGGTGGTCGCTACGGCGGCGGCGGCGCGGCGTTCAGCGACGAGGACGAGGATCTGGGTCCCAGCCCTCCGAAGACGATGCAGTTCCATATTCCGCAGAGTCGGTTGATGAAAACTCCTGGTTAGTTTACCCCCACCCCCAACTGTCTACACATGCAATTCTGCGCGGACACTAACCACAATTCTATTAAACCTAAACAGCAAAAGAAGCGTCCAAGCGGATCGTGGAAGACTTGTTGTTCACCGCCGGAGCGAACGATACCACGGATGATATCGTGGAGGAGCAGAGTCCGAGCGTGATCCGCCGGGTGGAGAAGCTCGAGGATGAGACTTTCTAGAGCAGAATCCACCTTCGCTGGTAATGGCCAGATGGCGGTTTGTGCTACAGAGACAAGACCTCTCATGCTGTACCTACTGTATATATCAACCCAAATCATCTCGCGTTTCGTCGCGGGATAATTCCCCTTTCAGGCGGCTGTCGTCCCTAATAGACTAACAATAACCGGGGCAAAGTATCATGTTACGTCACAGCTGGGCGTAGCCGAGACTGTCTAGTCGCTCAACCCCTGCTTCCTCCCATCTCTACATTTGACTCATGATTCTTTCCAAGCGGTCCAACATGACCAGATCAATTAGTAGTTGGGTCTGGGGCATCCCAATTCGCCACCAGACCACGCGCCCCGGGCTGCCTTACCGGCAAATTAGGTGTAAACTAGCTTCGAACCTGCGGGATCACTCGAAAGAAAAGGTACAAAGAAAAAAGACAGGGCTCAGAAGAGAAAAGGGGGGGGGGGGGGGGAATCAGATTACAAGATCCAGGGGTTGTTCGAGAGGGTGAGGTCAGGATAAATAGACACAAAACAGGGTATCGACGGGGCTGATGACGATGACGATCGTCAGACTGTCAGAGAAGGGAGAAGGGCTGTAGGCAAGAAAGAGGAAAAGTGACACACAGATCGTCCACATCAACGTGGTATATGTATGTACAACAGAGGTCTTGTCGTCGCAATTGACAGAAAATGGAAGGGTATTCTAAACTAAACAAATGAACCAAAGCGTCGAGGAGAGAGGGTCGGAGGTTCTTCCCCCTACCGCGCCAGTCAAGCAGTGCCGGCGCTGGTGCCGGACCACAGGCGAAAACCAGGCCTGAGTAGTATGCATGGTGACTGAAGGCCAGTCATCAGTTCTGCATGCCCATGAAGATCTCCTGACAGTTGTCCACCAAAAACTTCATCACCTCATTCTTCTTCTGCACATCCGTCATTTCCCGTGCTAGACTCTCCGGCCGCATGATGGTCGGGGCAAACACTACAGCGATGTTCTGGCTGGTCATCAGATTCTCTTTCTCGCGCTCGACCACGCGCTTCAGGTGGAAGATCAGGAACTCGAGCACATCTTGATGCACACGTGGCAGTTCACGCAGGCTCTTTTGCAGAGACTCGATGCGACCCGCCTGAGAGGTAATTTCACCCGTCTCAATGATGTTCTCGTAAACCTCGAACGTGATAAGTGGCGTAGGCAGCTTCCGGAAATACTGCTTCAACGCCGAAGTCACTGCGTGAATATCAAGATCCGGATCAGAAATATCGTAATCGTGCGGGGATCGCTCAAAGCCCTCGCGAATCGTCTGGATTGCCGAGCTAGCACCGGACTTCCGATAAATACCTTCCATGTCCATGCCTAAAAGAGTCAGTACAGGCCTACCAGTAGATTGGGAAGAAACATACCTCGTAGCTCGACTTCCTGGATACAGCGAGAGACAATGCCAGGAATGATACTCTTCTCTTGCTCCATGCGCTGCTCCAACTCGGTACCAAAGAGTGCTGGAAAAGTAAGTATCACATTATGACAAACGCGAAGACGAAGAACGTACCATTAGGGTTGGTTTCAGCTAGAACGGGAACGCTGTCGGTGGTCGGCATCCGAGTTCCCACCTGCTTGCTGCGTTGATTGCCAAAGAAACCAAAACCCGGACGGCTAGGGTCTTGAGTTTGAGAACGCGGCAAGCCAGGGCTTCCTTCCGTGGCAGTGGCATTTTCACTTGACATGAAGGCACCCTTGAGTCCCTTGGTAACACCCTTGGCGACGTTCTGACCACCCTTCTTCCAGTTAAACTTACGCGGCTGTCCTTTTCGGATACTGACGACTTGCGGGCCGGGCACAATAGTGGCGTTCTCGGCCTCTTCCGACATGTTAATAGCCGTGACTGGAACGAGGTCGCTGTGGGCCGCCTTCAGGGCTTCAATAGACGACAGCGACTTTTCCTTGCCATGGGAGTAGATGCCCAGGCCATTCGCCCCACGGCTGCCGTCGTTGGCCTTATAGAGCTCTTGGATCTGGTGTACCAATTGGTTGTTGAGTTCTGCAAGCTGCGCATTCTTCGACGACAATTGTTCAAATTCCTGGAAGCTCTTATCCTTCATACGGTTCAAGTTGGTCAATTCTTCGGCGGCATCGTTGCGCTTCTGAATCAGTTCCTCAATCTGTGGAGTGAACGAGTCCTTCAGCTTCTGAATTGACTCCACAAATTCTCGCAGAACGTGGTTAGTCAATTTGCCAAGGTCGAGAGAACCGCCACCACCACGCTTCTCAGCCTCCAGATGTTCTGTCAACACGGATAACTCGCGCATTGCAATCTCTTTCTGAGCGTCCAAGACCACCATGGTGGAGCGCTTCTCATTTAGCTCAGTATTGACCTGCTTGACCTCGGCGCTAGCGTTCAGCATAGCCTCCATCTCCGCGAGCTTCTGCTCGCGGTCGAATACTCGTTGACGCTCCTTACGAAGTTCGTTGCGAAGCCAAGTCACTTCATCGGATCCGGTTACCTCCGCAGAGGGGCTTCCAAAGTCCGCAAGTGGCGTAGATCCATTCACAGGCGAGCGGGGCCATTTGGCATCACGGGACAGGCGAGAGCCTTTGTCGCTGTAGCTTCGACCATGACGCACCGAGTTGGAAACGCGCCGCAAGAAAGACTCGCCGTTCTGTGCCGCGGAGCCATCGCTGGCGCCTATGGCTTGAGAGTTCTCTCCATCCGCTGATAGATCCGCTCCATCACCCTGGCGGTAGGATTCCACTTGCTGTAGGGCGCTGACTGAGTTAGGGCGTGCGGGGGGCTTGGGGCGCTCATGAACATCGCTACGTGGTGTCCAGGTTGAGTCGCCCGTACGAGGAGTACTCTTGCTGAATCCAGCCCGATCTGCTGACCGCTCACTCCACTGCTCACTCGGACTCAATGAAGAAGCACGAGGTGACAAAGGTGCGTCCTTCCTTGGGCCCTGGTTCAATCGTCGGTCGAGGGAGTCGCCACGCTTGGGATGAGGCTGCACGCTCGAAGAGGACAAGAAGGAATGTGCGGAGTCGATCGAGCCGCTAGTTTCGTGAAGTCGGCGTAGCTCATGAGATGGTCTTGTTGGAAGTGTGGTCATGCTCTCTGGAGCTGTTGCTATTGAGCCATCTCTTGGTACGGTGGTCGTAGACTTGGTGCTCTCGGGGCTGGGCGAAGAAAATGTGCTGGCTTCCTTGCGACCTCCTAGGTCGGAACGAGAACTACGCACCGAGCCAGACCGCGTGACAGGCGTTCTGTCACCACGAGACGTGCCGTTGGCCAACTCGTCCTGACGCCAACGAGGAGCATCATCAGTCCGCTCCCGGCCTTTCTCCTGGTATGCGATATGGGGAGACGAGCCTCCCGACGTAGGGTTCGGTTGCGCGCGAGATCTTTGTTCTTCGGAGGGGTCAAAGGCGAGAGGAATCAGGAATTCACCGCCATCGGCTTCGCCATGCGGAGGCACAATTGAATGGCGATTGCTGCGATAGGTGCTTGACGGGAGTATTAAATTATCTGCATCCGTCAGCTCTCTTTCACCATGAGATAAAGGGTCTGCGCATCATGTCAGAGGCCAACTGACCTTGATTTTCTGCCGCGGGACGAGGTGTTGCGCTGGGACCTCTTCCCGCGTCCAGCGCAGGAGCAGCTCGCGCAGGGGTATCCCCGCTGGGCATGGAATAAGCCTCTTGGTCGTCCGAGGCGCGCGAGACTGGTTCCATTTCTTCCGGGGGCAGTGACGGAAGGGACTTATCTAATTTCACCCCCGGAGGTCCTTGTTTTCGCGTGGGGGCCGCCTTTCGTTTTCTCCGCCGCTGCATCAACGACTCATGACAGTCCATACAGAATATACCCTGCGAGGTGCGGGCATAACGCAGGTTCTCGATTTTCCGCTTGCAGTTGCGGCAGCGGAAGCATTGGGCGCAGAAAGCTTGTTCACCAGTGAGGATTGCGAGGTCCTCGATCTTGTTCCCACACGAACTACAGCTGTAGGTACAGTTGCTGCAGATCAACGAGCCATCGCCAAGCAGAAGAAGGTGCGCATCCGAGTCGAGTAGCGTGCCACAGGTGCTGCAGCAGAAACATTCGATATGCCATCGGTTGCCCGCTAGATCACATGGAAGGAGGCAGTCAGCCACCGGCTCGAAGGCCATTATAACCACGGAACAAGAAACTCACCAAGCTCGAAGGCTTTGCCCTCTTCAAGAATCTATTTCAGCGAAAAGCCCTTCTTAGTGCACTGTTTCCAAGCCTCGTAGTCTTTGCGGTTTTCTGGGTTCATACCTCTCCACAGCCCTTACAGGGGAAAGGAATGTCGTCCTGATCCAAAGGGGACTCAGGATACCCCGGGGATTCCATCTTGGATGCGATTTATTGAGTAGCGAGCGACCGTTCGAAGGTGATGGTGGCACAAACGCCAATTCCAGTAGGTGTGAGAGACAACTCTCCAGGAAGGGAGAGGGAGGCGCGCTCGCGAAACTCAAGCCAAAACCAGTTGAGAGGCTCTTTCGGGTAGTTGATAAGGCATTCGACTTCCGATAAATAAACTTGGTGGTCTTGAGTCGGCAATAATTATGATTGCAGCTATACAGGGGGGCAAGGAAGGCGAGGGGAAGCTGGACGGGGGGACGAATTCGAGCGCGGCACGGACTTGCTGGAGGGTGGAGGATGGATTCTCATTTACGAAAGGGAGTCTAACGAGAAAGAATTAATTTCAGGACGGACAGCCGATCGATCACGGCCATAGTGGAGAAGGTGGAATAAAGTGGTGAAAGTTTGAGATAATGTAAATTGGTAGGATGAGAGGAGGGGGGGTGAGTCCTGAACAAGAAATGTTGAAAGTTGCGCTGAGACAGGCCAGGGGTGCGATGAGGAGGGGGGCAAGAGGGGAGAGAACAAACAGGGGAGAAGAGGAGATGTACTGTACCATGCAGCAGCAGCAGCAGGAGGAGCAGCAAGCAGGTAGGCAGGGGGGG
>NW_020290875.1:0-12503 GCF_003184695.1 Aspergillus brunneoviolaceus CBS 621.78
GGGGGTGGTTGACTAGGGCATGGAGAGAGCATGAGAGCTTGTACCGACCCGCTGCTAGGTGGTCCTTGCTCCCTTGTTTTGGGGGGGGGGGGGGGGAGAGGGTCAACTCAGGCTGTCAGCTTGTCAGTCTATTGACTGACTCATAGAGCAATCAGAAAGCTCCAGTATCCCTTACAAGGTCCTCACAGGAGCTCGCGTCGCGGGGAGGGGGGGCCAGATGGTTTTGGAAGCCCGCCACGTGGGGAAATGGCACCTCCGGAATCTCCCTTGGCCGACGATAAGTCCTCCCCTATGATGCGATGCAATGCGATGATACTGATCGGAGTTAGAGGATCGTTGGCGTTTCATCTGGACGGCCTCGAATTAGCACATCATTAGAGCCGCGGTGGTAAGCCGTGGCGTTCTCGTTTGCGATTGTCCCCCCTATCCTAAGATTTACGACAGAGCCAATGGTCATCGCCAAAGATATCATCTGTTCATTCTTGGTGGACGGTGAATCATCCCAGTACCGATGACAACTACTGCCTAATCGGGCCAAGTAGAAGTTATTGGGGATACTAGTAATCCGGACCGAGGAACCAGGGCGGCATCGTAGGAAGAACCATGACCCACCTCCCGGTTCTCTCACCCGATGAAATCGATGGAGGGATGGATGGATGGATGGATGATTGATTGATACCTTACCAATTCCTCGAGAGAGAGGGCTGCTCTGGACTAGCTTCAAATGTTCCCCATACTTGGCCAGAGGCAGGGAGGGCGAAAGAGAATTGTTGCATCGCCTGCTAACATTTGACTTATCCCTTGCTGATAATTTCCCGGCTGGTGTTGCCTGGTCTGTCATTAAGTCTAAAGTTATGGCAGCCGTTTCCCTCTTTCGGCTGTTCCCCGTGTCGCTTCCTGTTCGGTACGCGCTGCTGGCGGTCAGTTCCGCTTGAGAACCAGACAGGTAGGCTGCCGAAAGTGCCAGTCATGGAATTTAACTCCAGCTCGATCGCGGGGACAGAGATTAGCAGTCGATGGACCTTGGTTTGGGTGTGGATGGTCTGGCACCAGTTTAGATGAATTACATACTTGGTAACTTAAGTATCATTATTAAGTTACCGCCAGGATTGAACGAGGACCAGAGGAGTACGGGTTATTTGATGTCAGCGAGTGGAAAGTAACGTGGTGTGTCTTGGTACTGTACAGTAAGTACACTTCCAGAGCCACCTTGGCCTTGCTTGTTGTTGGTCCACCCGCTAAGCATACCATTGTAATGTGGTACGGGGCGGTCTGTACCCCGACTTACTGCTGGCTGTATTGGAGTGAGTAGGTATGCTGTGATACTTCTCCAGCTCCCATTTATTGTCTGCAGTTATACGATGAACCCCTCAGTCCTATTGAAAATGGATGCCATTGTTGTTCACCTCTGCCATTGATCTGTGCAGGGATCTACCGAGACTACCAGAGCACGTTTGTCTGGGTTGTTGGAAGTCTGCGATCTGGAGATTATTCATATCCAGCAAATGTCAACTACAGAGCGAAGCAAGTATGTATGTACTCGTAAGTAAGTAAAACATGGAAAGCATTACATATCGATAAGTAATGTTACGTACTAGATGCGGTCGACGACTCCAATTACTAGTGTCGGGATACAGTATCTGATACTAGTGCTGAAGTCCAGATTGCATCTTCGAATGCAGGCTGCTAAACCATCTGCAGACTAGTGGGTTTGTTCCAAGGCCAGCCTGCGGTCTTGGGCGTGTTTATTGGTCGAGCCTATATACTAGCCTCTCAGCATTCTAAGGCACAGGCGGATCCGGTGGGGACTTTGGTGTTCCCCCCCCCCCCTCTCTCTCTCTCTCTCACTCACTCGGTCTCTCCCTGAGTCCCTCCTGGAGTCCTGGTCTTCTCTTTCCACCCAAGTCCCTAAATCAACCTAGTCCTGGTTAGAGAAAGAC
This sequence comes from Aspergillus brunneoviolaceus CBS 621.78, assembly GCF_003184695.1. Classification (NCBI taxonomy): domain Eukaryota; kingdom Fungi; phylum Ascomycota; class Eurotiomycetes; order Eurotiales; family Aspergillaceae; genus Aspergillus; species Aspergillus brunneoviolaceus. Next base: position 1,941 of record NW_020290875.1, read on the forward strand.
CGTTCTGTAGGTTGAGAGTGCAGAAAGAAAAATAGCAACTACGTAGGCACTCTTTCAATTCTTACGTGGTCTTGGTCGCTATCCCACAAATGATCTAGGACATGTGTTCGTTCCTGCTGCACTCGTCGCAAAACCGCTTTTGTAAGTGATAATAATAATATTAATCTACGGTAGATACGGACCTCACTCACTCACTCACCCAGGCTGCCTTTGCCCCTAGTCTCAAAGGTTGGGTCTCCCAGCGACCTCAGCTTAGGCAAGTGATTTACCCCAGGCATCGCGACAGCGGGCCCCAGTGGACGCCTCCTCGGCCTGTCATTTTAGGGGGATTTCCTAAATTAAAGTGCCCACTGCTTGGTGGGCATAAGGAGACAGCCCACCCCACGGCTTACCTGCGTTATTCGGTGTGTATAGGTGTGGGAATGTACTCCCTAGGTACAGTATCTGCATGTCTGTACGAAGTACTCTGTACTTCGATCATAAGGTATGGGCTTTTCAGACTAATCAGGTCGTCGTTGCCTTGCTGGTTGGGGGCACTTATCGGGTTGATGTTTTCAAGTTGTTTTATTATTATTATTCTCTGGCTGGTGCTCTTCTGCAGATTCCCTCTCTACCTTCCCGGAAGCTATCTCTCGATCTTCTTCATTGGAGTCTTGGGTCGGGTGGAAGTATGAGAAACAGTCGATCCAACGGAGCTACTAGCTATTCTAAGTTACTTTCATTGGGGTTCTTATTGGGGGGTTCCCTGGTGGGAACCGGTGGATATGTAATCAACAAGCCTAGTGACTAGGTACCTCCCAGGTACCGTGAGTGAGGTATGCGGCGTTAAAATACGCGGCGAGAAACGAAGAGATGGGGAGGCGAAAATGAGAATTCGCGAGAGTTTTTTTTTTTTTTTTTCCTTTCTTTTTTCTTTCCCCAAAAAAAAGATAATAATAATTCCGAGCTAAATTAAATGCAGAAGGGGAGAGGGGAGGTGGGAGAGAGAGAGAGAGAGACAGATGAAAAATAAAATCGACTGAGATGAAATAATAATAAGACTAAATAAATTAGATGGAGAAAAATAAAATATAAAACCGAGTACTAAGTTACTCTCACTAAATCAACTAAACTAACTAAATGCTAACTTACTACTTTACTACTAAGCCAAGCTCTCTCTAATGTTGTTGTTCTGCTTGTACTTGTAGGGAACTGACAGACTGTCAGCTCCTTTCCTTTTCCTTTCCTTCGTGCAGCTGCTCCTTTCTACGTAGAGTATTTCTTGCTCTTGACTCCCAACCTCAGATCACTCTTCTATCTTTTTATCATCTGGCTTTGCCTCTCTCCAGTCAACCAGGGCTCCTCTTTCAAACTATCCCTACTCCACTCTCTCCTCCACCCTGGGCCGGTCCGCTTGTACCTGGCGAGAACAGAATTCAAGAATTGCAGCAGCTGCCCTCGTACCACCATCGCGTTGCAACATCGTCCAAACCCAAGAGCCTTTTTGGAAGGGCTCTGTCAAGGAGATCTCTTCTGTGGTTGCTGTTGTCATCGATAATAATAATCATTAGATCCGTTGTTTCCAATACGAAAGGAACACGGCTCGTACTATTATTATTATTGTTATTATTATCGGCTACTCTGGACTCGGCCACCACCACCACCACCACCACTACTACTACTACAACTGGGACTATTACTTTACCTCCTCTTCCTCTTCCTTCAGCTTATTATAGTCCAGCCTCAAAGGTTGCTGGCCTGGACTGCTCGCTGCGCTTACCCATTTGATTCATCATCCAGCCTGCGACTTGGCTGTCAAATGACTGGTTTGCCTTTCGCCGCCAATGATTGTTAGCGGCGCTGCAGACTTTCATACTTAATTCGCTGCGACATTCCTGCTATATTCGCCTCCTCAACCTCCTTCCTCGCTTTTCTTCTCTCACTTCCTTTATCTTCGACCCTTCCCTTCAAGCTCTCCAACTTTCTAACCCACAAAGTCTCCGACGCCGTCTTGTGTCTTCTCGTACACGTTTAGCCATACCCTGCTTTGACCACCAATCTACCTCCTTCTCACTTCTACCTATCACCCCGTCGATCCCTCGCCGCGGCCACATACCTTATCGCGGCCCACACCTCCCGTGACACTTCACGCCGCGGCAAACATTTGTCCTGCAGCGACCATGGCACCCGGCAGTGGACGCGACTTTAATTGCACTTGGCCAGGCTGCAATAAGGTATCTATTTGATTCTGCCTGTGGCTCATGCACATTCAACCATGACCTGAGCCAACGGGATGTACGAAATATACTGACGATCATGCCTAGTCCTTCAACCGCAAATCCGATCTCTGCAGGCACTACCGCATCCACACCAACGAGCGGCCTTACCACTGCAATCATGAAGACTGCAAGAAGAGTTTTATCCAGCGAAGTGCCCTGACAGTACATGTGCGGACGCATACTGGCGAAAAGCCCCATTCGTGCGACTATGAAGGATGCGGCAAAGCTTTCTCGGATGTGCGTGGTGCTGATCATTCCCTCTTGTCGGACATCAAAGCTGACCATTCTAGTCATCGAGTCTGGCCCGTCATCGAAGGATCCACACCGGGAAGCGTCCCTATATATGCCAAGAGCCTACCTGTGAAAGGAGGTACGTACAAATCATGAATGCCGTGAAAGCTAGCCTCTGACCTTCGACAGCTTCTGCCGCAAGACTACATTGACTAAACACCATGAGAAAACACATGGTGCGGCCGCGAGCCGCACGTCATCTGAGGACCCTGCTTCTGACCAGGAGTATCATCCGCCGGTCGCCATCTCTGCGCCGCATGAGTCGTACATTCTTCCACAGGCGCACTTCGCCTTCACGACGACGCTGCCGCCGCATCACAACTACTACCCGCACCAGAATGTACAGATCACGTCCGTGCCTATCCATGAGCAGTCCCCGGTGGTTGCCACCAGCGTGCCGGTCACGTTGTCGGCTGACATTCCTCATGTACAGCAGCTATACATGCACTACGTCCCGCACCACCCGCACCCGCAACAGCAGCATCAGCAGCACCAGCAGCACCAGCAGCACCAGCAGCAACAGCAGCAGCGTTACGATTACCAACGACATGGATACATCCAACCAGAGTACCAGCAGCCCTACAGTCAGGCCCCGGTCGTTGAGTCTACCCCTGTGACGGCAATTTCCCAGGAGTCAGACCATGATGAATACAAGCACGCTCGGTTCCTGAGCCAGCCTGAAGGAGCTGACTGGGGGTTCCTCGGTGTTGGCTGAGAGGATGTGGCTCAAATAAAACTAGCCGCTCATTAGATGATATGAAGGCTCGTTTCTTGGGTTGGCCCGGTGCATCACTTTGCATTCGGCAAAATCGATAGTGTTGAGGACCGCCTGCCGAGCTTTTCGAGATATCAGGCTCCACTCCACCCTTCATACAAAGACGTCCACGACTGTTGTCACGAGTTTATATTTTTGGTTTCTTTCTTTGGTCCCGTATCTTAGCATTTTACAGTTAAGCCTATCGTTGCAAATCAAGTTTGATCCTAATGGGAGGGAGTTTGTCGTCAGACGGGCTTTGAGGAGGCCTTCTGTCGTACTTTTGTTCTTTTCTTGATACCTTGTTGCGAACTCTGAGAGTGTTATCATTTGATTTCCGGCATGGCCTGGTTTCTGCCCTGATGCCCGATGGCGAGCTGTTGCCGCCGAAAGAGGAGTGGAGGAGGAGGAGGAGGATTGCCACCGATTTGGAAATGTGGCTGCATGTACTTATTTTGGAAGAATTGCTTAACTCCCCACATGGCCTGTCCCTTGGAGCTAGAGTGTGGTGACGAGGCGGCGCACGACGGTCGCGCAGTGGTGAGGTAGGTCTTTCGGACGATCGGTCGATGCGGATAGCTTGATTTGGTAGGGGTAATATGAGTCCTCCACGGTATGAATCGCCGTGTAGCACCGAGAAGGCAACGAAGGCTGCACGATGTGGTGATACCCCTGGTTGAGTGGTCACAGCTTTTTTTTGACGGCGGTGCTGTTACGGAGTAGTCTGTAGCTGTCTGCAGCTGTACTGGCACTACTGTGCAGCCCACGTCAGCCAAGGATCGACGGGATGCTGAAACGGCTGGCGGGCTTCAGGGCTCCACCAGATGGCGTCCGGAGGGCCTCCGTGGGACTGAGTAGTAGCGAGAAAGATAGGACGGCTATCGGGAGAGAGAGAGAGAAAGAGTGCAGCCTGCCCAGTTTTTTTTTTTTTTTTTTTTTTCTGTTTATTTGGTAGTCGCATATACCCCAACTGCCGCGACAGACTCAGTTGGTTAGTTAATTAGGAATTGACCACACCACACCGCATCACATCACCTACCGTTCCACTTCCTACGATGTATAGAAGCCCAGCACTAAGCCCGGGGTCCCGTCCCGTCAGTTGTCAGTTGTCAGTTGTCAGTTGTCAGATGTGCACCCCCCCTCTTCCACCCCCTCGGGGAATTCTGGTAGAGATGTCATGTTTCAATAACCGAAGGACAATAACTAACGCCAGCCAGAGCGCCACAAGCCCATCGTGGGAACACACCCACCCGTGGCGAGCGCCTCTCCCGATCGAACCTTATACCGAGATACTATGCAATATGCTCTCTCTCTGACCATTCCCCGTCCCGGCATGACATCTCAGCCATGCCTCCGATTTGTCTACTGTTCTATTATTTATGTATCTCGCTCACGATCTACACCTATCTGTTACCTATCCACTAATCCAACCTGTTGATCAACCCCCCCCCCCCCCCTTGACATCAAACAACGTTCCAGACCCTCACTAGGCGGCAAAGCCCCAAGAAAATCGCATGTGAAAGACGAAATCGGATATCCAAGATTGATCATAAACCAAGGTGGTGGTGCTGTACCGTAGTGACGGGGGATATTCTTGATTTGGGGAAGCTAACTTACTACCTACCGTAGTGTAGACTACTAACTGTATCAACAACCCGTCTACCCATATCTATCCATCTTGCCTTTCCGCGGTGCCTCTATCGATCTACCTACCAGGTAGTGGTAGGGAGTGCGGATCCAACGAGCCTATCAGAACAGCCATGGGAAATAACTCCGGACGATACATCGTAGGCCCGGTTCTTCAGGGATGTTCGACCGTCGAAGACCAAGCCCTAGGACGGTCTACTGTTCACGCAAGTGGCCCCCGGGGGGATTCCTGATTTCATTTCAGGGAAGGATGCTTCTGAGCCAGTGGGATGTAATTTCCGCGTGGTCAGTCGACGCACCAGAAAACAGGATTCAATTTGAGGCCCGGAGGGGGTGGTGATCTTTACCCCTTTCTTATAAGTTGGTTTTGGGGCTGGGAGGGGAGAGGGTGGTGGGTTTGGTTTGGTTTGGTTTGATTTTTGGGAGAGAGGAGGGCCGGTCCGAAACTAGTTGAGTCACTTCACTTCACTTCACGTTCATTCGTGGGTCTTGATTGAATGGGCCGAAGAATGAAGATCAGAGATCGTACGTAGGTTAAACAATGGGTTTATGGGTAGAGGGAGGGATTGTCGCAGCGTGTAGAATAGGGTAATTACAGTGAGTAGTTACATTGTTCTCCAGGGTTTACGGATGAAGTGGATGATGACGACGATGCGATGCGATGCCTAGTAGTATGCTTCTGGCAGGGATTAATTCTTAGTCGCTGGACTATACGGATGGATACTACTCCAGCTGGTTGACCAGAGGATGCAAGTTACCTAGTAGGTAGTTAATTAAACCAATCCCACCATCGACACTGGCTAGCTTCGTCTCCCCGATGTTCAAACGAAATTACTAGGTAACCTCCTCCCCCTCTTTCCGTCACTGCTGGTGCTGCTATCTAGGCATGCGATCAGTGACTTAGTCGCAGGCTTGCAGCACCTCTTGCATTCCGGGGCAGCCGCCGCCGCAACAACTCGACCGTAGCACCTCACCTCACCTCACCTCACCTCACCACAAATTGAACCGTTGCCAATTCCATCATCCATTAGCGTGATGCGGTGTGCCCTATTGCACTGCACTGCACTGCACTCTTGATTTATTGCGGGAGAAGTAACGTAACTTGAGCTACAGCAGCTGTACTGCACTAGTCGCCCTCTCTCCTCCCTCCCCCTTCTGGGTCTACGAGCTGGGAACTGGAACCCTGTATCAACAACACAAAAGTGACAGATAGACCCAAGTCAATCCCCGTCCAGTCCATAGGGTCAGATTCTAGGCCTACCTACCCTCTTTAGTTTCTGGAGTCTTCTACGGTTCGTATTTTTTTTTCCTGGGGCAGTGGCCATACTTGGATTGTGTCGGGACACATCTAGACTCCAGAATCGTGTTGATGGAAATCGATAGAGCGCGAGAAAGAGGAGAGGGAGGGAGTTAGTCTGGGTGACTGGGGCTAGAAGGTTAGCTTTAAACTTACTCGAGTCGTAGTTGTAAGTTAAATACAATGGGTAGGTAAACTTGACCAATGCCTCGGGGAGTTACCTGGAAAGTTCTGGGTATTTTGCATCCTACTGCCACTCGTGTTCTAACCTGTTGTTACGAATTGGTCTGGGAATTTTGGTTGCGCCTGTGGAGGGGGGGGGACGGATGCGGGGAAATTGAAACAGTGGACGGATGGGATAGCCGATGGGCATCGCATCGGGCGATGAGCGATGGCGATGCGGCGCAGATGCGATGATGATGATGGTGGTGGTGGTGGTGGTGGTGGTGGTGGTTTTTTCCCTCCTTCTCCACTTCGTGAGACAGCTAGTCTCTTCGTCATGGTTGGGAATCGGGAGGTGTTTGAACTAGCTCACTCTGTAGGTGAAGCTGTTGATGCCTTATGCCCTGTTCTGAGGTTTAAGGATTCCACTAAACTCTTGGGGGTGTTGGCAGTTTGTCAGTCGGTCGGTGTCGCCATGTGATCCCGAATAACATGACGCAGATGTCAATCGAAAGTGCCAACCAAGCTAGCTGGTTTGGACTTCTCGTCTCGCCATCTCTCCCCTCAGTACTGATTTCAATTTCGAACTACAGGAGTTACGGACGGTCTTCCATATTCACAATGGAGTTTGTCGAGCAGACTGCTCCGTACAAACAATACCTACCAATATCCGTACCACATATGATTGCGATCTCAGCCGAATCACTATCACACCGGCGCAGACTTTCAAGTGAGGTTGTTTGCCGCAGAGTGCTGTCAGTAGAAGGCGTTCCGTCGCTATCGATTACCATGGACCCTCGCCAATATCAAGCCTCCCTTCTCCTCCGTCTCACGTATCTATTTCATCCCGTGTTTGCTGTCCCATCACCCTTTTCTACCCTCCTGGTGTCCGTAAACCGCCATGGAGTTGTGCTGGGATGATAATCAGGCAACGAGAGTAGGAGCAGTGTAGCCTCGGCCCAAGCCTTCCCGATCGAGATATACGAGCCAAAGGTCGTCAATCGCCCTAGTCCTCCATAGTCTTCCGCAGTCATGTATTGCTCCGGCACGGCAGAGCTATCTCATTGAACTTGCCGGGAAGAAGGAGAAAGACAAGGCAAAGGCAAAGGCAAAGGCAAAGGAGATGTGATGAAGTGATAAGAAGGGGGTCGCGTTGCAGATGTTTGTGGGTGGAAGGTGGTTGTTGACTCCGGTACAGCCCGCCTGTTCTGACTTCCCGCCTCGCTTGGAGACAATCGGGGCTGTGGACAGAGGGAAAGATGGGAATTAATCTACTGGGTGACTACTTACTACCTACCAACTCTTCTGATAGTTCAAGTGCGGACTACCTCCGTCGTCTATCTGTACTGTACATGGGCGATGAAGACAGAGATGTTACATGTCGTATGTCAATGTCTCACTCATATCCGCCATCCTTGCACAGTGCGTGCGGGCATGCACCCATCTCACAGGAGCTTGTACTGTACCTAAGTATACCTAACTACTCTTCCTCCTCCCTTTTCCCCGCCCTAACCATCCAAGCCCCAAAATAAGCAAATTGGATTGGAGACCTCCGATCATACAGTATCCTCCTGTCGCAGTATGGTCATGATCCATGTTTGCCTAATCCCATCGAGGCGATCGGAGATGATGCTGCTGCTGCTGCTGCTGCTGCTGCTAGCTGCCTGAAGACCTCCGTGATGGGAAAATTGGGTTGAGGTGCTGATATGTACATACTCCGTACAGGATGTAATAATGATTGATGCTATGGCGATGGGCGAGGAAGAGAAAAGTACCATGCATCATACCATTCCCGTTGTTACCTGCCCAGCAGCAGCAGCACGACTGGGTGAATTGCTCTGCGAACAGCTGTTGTGTGACGCTTGAATCTGCCCGTCTCTGCCTCTTTCTTGTGCTCAGCATGTATTGAGTACCTCTAAAGCATCTCCCAATGTACCGTTTCCCCGCAACCCTGTCTGTTGCCAAGTACTCAGTAATCACTGCTGAGTGTAGAGACAGTACCGAGTGAACCAACAGACAGGGAAAAGGGTTTCAGATCCTACTGCAGATTCACAATACAATACAATCAATCACTCGAATTTTTTGCTTCCTGTGCACCCCTAAATCGACCATCCCCCTCACCACCAACAAAACAGCCATCATCAACGATTCCAACAGCAACTGCCCTAGAGTGTACGTACAGTACTGTACATACTTCCTCCCAAAGAGGCAAAAGGCCAATAACCCCAAGTATGACGCCCACAACGCCCACAACGCCCGCCCCCGCGCGCCTCATCTGATCCATCATCTCCGGCTCGATTTGAATCTGACACTTTTTGTGACCCCAGACCTGGAGTTTGGCGTTTGGGGTATTCTTACTTTCACGTCCCGCCACCGACTCGACTCTGTTCCGCAGCCATCTCAACTCAAAGTTTGTCTTTCTCCGCGGAGAACAAGGGTCCCCATTTTCCCAATTGGAATGTCCTAAGGTACTGAGTTTACAGAGGAGAGAGATGGCTTGCGGTGACATGCGCTACTTTCTCTGAAGTACAGTAACTTACTTAGTATACCCCACGAGATCCGAATGTACGAAGAATCTCACCCAGCGAGCAGAAAACTCAATTCGAACCGAGTAGTAAGTGAATACTACCTACACTACACTCAAGACGACCGATCCCTGACATCGACATTGACTTTGCCTGAAGGTTCAAGAACTACCTACTAGGTACCTACGGTCTCCTGACTTCCTCACTAGAGGACGGTGACTCCCCTTCCGGCATCTCACTCCCGCTTACTGTTGCACCAAGGGGGCGGGTTGATGATTCGGGGGTTACGCAGACCCTGGGGTAGAAGTTGTCGAATCACGCAGAAAAGAACCCCTGAGCCCTGGGCCCTGAGAGACGGTGGTGGTGGTGAGGGGGGTTTTCTGCGGGATTGTTCCACGAGCCTCATGGTTTGGAAGTTTGAGGTCTGATCTCGAGATCAGTGATGGGATGGGAGGGATGGGGTGGATATCTTCCGAGACTTTGTAGTGGGTTGGTGGTGGTGGTGGTGGTGGTTGTCGCTGAACTGTAGGTGTGGGCTCTTCCCATACCCATAATGAAGATGTTGATACCAAGAGATGAACGTAGATATAGATATGGACACTGTACCTTTTCTCTCACTGGGCTGCCCTGTCTCTGGATCGCGAGGTCTATCTCCTAGACCTTTCTCAGATCAATCATATCTATCATCGATATCAACAAGTCAACAGAAATACAGCCCCAAGCACCACGCAAAGGCAAAGGAAGTAAGCTTACCCTTAACCCTCGTGATCCTCGCTCCTCACAACCATCCAATATCAACCACCCTTCCTACCAGCCCATCAAGACATTGTCCCGTACCTATCCAGCTAATACCCACCGGAGCCCAGCCCATCTCCAGAGTTTCAAAACCCCATCACCATCGCACAAACCACAAAAAGCCAAACGGCCCCCACAAAGTCAACGTTACCAACTCCACCAACCCCGACATAGAAACACCATGTCCACCCAGTACCCATGCCATTTCTCTCTCTCTCCATCTCCCTCTCCTCCGAAGACAGAGAAGACAACCCCAATGATGGCCCTGAGAATTGTATCACCATCGGAACGTATCCCTCCAAGCATCAGCATCAGCATCGCACCACCAAAGGTCAGGTCAGAAGACAGACACGCGCAACTCGGCGCAAAATGGACACCATCCACTCCTCATCCACAATAACCACCAAACTCCCAGAGAGCGAAAGCGAAAGCGAAAGCTGCACAAAGCAACAACATAAATACCACCACCACTGCCTCTCGCCCACAAACCAAACAACAACCAACACAAACCCCAAACCCCATAGCTGTATCTTTCCAAGCCCTCACCCCAAAAACACAAGGCAGAATGCGGTTCATCATCCCCCTCACACTCCTGCTCACCTCGCTGGCGCTCGCGGCGCCGACCGCCGACGCCGAAGCGGATACGGCTGATGCTGCTGCGGCGGTGGTCGACGATGCGCCCGCGGACGAGGCCAACACTCAGTGGTGTCGGCGCGGGTATGACCAGTGCATGAACAATTGTCATCGGAATCATGGGGGGCAGCGGTGTTATCATGTAGGTTCTTCGTTTCTCATCCGGGGTGGTTTGGGGGTTGGGTTTGGGGTTGTGTAGGG
>NW_020290876.1:0-11362 GCF_003184695.1 Aspergillus brunneoviolaceus CBS 621.78
AAACTAATGTAAACCTAACCTAATGTAAACCCTAATGTAAACCCTATAATAGACTATCTAAGCTGAAATAAAAAGAAGAATAATAAAATAAAAATAATATATTTATTTTTAGTAGTCCGATTATTAGTAAATATATAGTTTTTCTGATATTATATATTATAATTAAGATATACAGCTTAAACCGAGCTGTAATTATATATTTTTATATATATTTCTTACTGTAAGAACCATAATTTTATAAAAAACTGAATTTTGTTAATACTATCAGAAATCTCTGATTAATTTTTTAAAATAAAGATAAAAAAGATACTAATACTTCTTTTAATTATTTTTTCTAATTTTAAAAGCTTGTTTTTATATACTTTTAAATAATAGTTAAGATGGTCAGATTAATAACCGCTTAATCTAGATATATCTTAACTGTATTAAAGCCTAAATAGATATAGCAGGCAGGTCTTAGTACTAAGAATAATTAAGATAGTTAACTGTTCTTTTTTTAGCTATACTGCAGTCAGATATAAAAATTTTCTTAATCTGGTTATAACCTGGCGGTCAGGTATAAAAATTCCAATTAACCTAACCTGACCTGGCCGTTAGCCACTCTAATTCAGCTTATAATTAATATTTTTTTATAAAAACTTCGGATTAAAGCCTCAAATAGTATTATTAAATATATATAAAAAATTTATAATAAAAATCTTAAAATCTTTTCTGGTATTTTAAGAACTCTTAAAAAAATATATTCTAAAAGTTATTTATAAAAAACTAATATAAAAAACTTCTACTATTTATAATAAAAACTGTTTAGATTAGTCTTTTATAAACAGACTCTAAAGATCTTTTTTTAATAATAATTGATTTTACTAATTCTTAATTATAGATTTAAAAGATTATATAATTTATAAATATAAGCTTTTAATATTATAAAAAATTCCAGCTTACTTAATAATTTAAATTAGACTTAGTTTATTATTTTTTTTTTAATTATAAAACTTGCTGGAACTTAATCTATCTTATAATTTACTAGATATTTAATTTTTATTAAATAATTAAAAGTTTTATTCAGTACTGCAATTATAATAATATTAATTATTTTTATTCTACTATAACTAAATAAAAATAAATAAAATATTTTTTTAAACTTTTATACTTTGTTTTTTTTATATATTCTATTTATCCAAGAACAGTAGGCCTACTATTTATAAGATTTATAATATTTATAATAATTTTTTTAATTATTTAAATTACTTAATTAACCGACTGATAAAAAAGTAGATATTCTAAAAAAAAAAATTCTTAAAAATTTACAGAATATATATTAAAAACTCCGAAAATACTATTATTATATTTACTAGATAGAAGACTATATTTATATAATTATAATTATTTTAAACCTGATATTAAAGCTTAAAAAGTTTAAAAAGAATATCTAGCTAGATAATAATATTAACTAGTATTATAAATACTAAACTGTTTTTTAAAAAATATTCTATTTTTATTATAGTTAAAATTTAATTATTAATATACTATTAACTATCTCCGGGTTATTATTAGATCTAAATAAAGTTTTTTATAATATTTTTAAATATTAAAAATTTTTATTAACAGCTGAGATAATTAAAAAACTTAAAATATATCTAGATATTAAAAATATATAACTTATAAAAATATCTTTAATTAAATTAATATTATTCTAAATATTATAAAATATACTAATATTCTTACTTATTAAAAGTCCTGCTATAATTAGTTTTTTATTTTTTATTAGATAGCTAAAGATTTTCTTTTAATTATTACTAATAGTATTAATATTAAATATTTATTTAATAATTTTTAAAATATTTATTACTATTATCAGAGCTGTCTTTATACTAATATAATTAAAATAATAATATTTTAAATATATACTAATTATTTTACTATTAATAAAAAGTATTAGAATATTTTTAATAATCTTAATCCGAATTTAATTATTTTTATATTTAAAAAGTAAAAAATGAATAAAATAATTACTATCTTTTATATTAGTAAAAATAAGAATATAGATAATCTTAAAAATAATTTAAAAAATAAATTATTATTAAAAATAAAAAAGCTAGTTTTATTCAAGTTTTTAAATATTATATATATTCAGATAAAAATAAAAACTCGGTTTTTTTAATTTTTCTGCTATTATAATTACCGTTCTAAATAGTATAAAAAATAGTATAATTTTATTAGTTTATTTAATATTAGATACTATTTTTTCTATATTAGATTTTATAAAAATCTTTTTTAAAGTATAGTATACTTCTCAGCTTTTGTCATAGATAACCCCCGTAGCTATGGCGGATTATTAACAATCTATCTATGTATTCTTCGTGCAACAGTTATAATGTTAATAACTTAGATTTTTTTTAGTATTTAACTTCTAGGACTTTGCTAAATCTTTAGAATAGTAAGAATTAGTTTTAAAATTAATAGACTGCTACTATTTTATATCTAACTAATTTTTTTTTTTATAATTCTAATTTTTTTTTTTTAGTTATTTATAGAATATAGTATGTTATTATAATTTTTATATTCTAATAATAGTTCCGAGTCGGAAACTTTTTCTATTATTAATAGTTTATTATTTTTGCTATTAGATTTTTTGGTAGAGGATTTTACTGCAGTTAGAAATATTATTAATTAATTATAAGATTATTAGCGGTTAAAAAAATAAGTTACTGAACTATAATAGAAAATCTAATATAATAATATTAAATTAGTATTAATTCGGCAATAGAAAACTTTCTTTTTTTTAAATAAATCTAAAATAAATATTAAAATTAAAGATATTCCGTAATTCGAATTTTTTTTTAATATTTAAAAACACCAGGAATAGTTCTATAATTTAGATTATAATTTTTAGAAAGTATTATTTAAATTTTATAATAACTACTATAAGATTTTTAAGGCTGTAAGCTATATAAGTACGACTTATTAGCAAAAATAATACTATTATTTTAAAAAATTACTACTAGAATAAAAGAAAAATATTAGCTATTTATAGTCTGTTTTTATTAAATAAATATTTTTTTTTATTTAAAATATTATTATTTTTAAGTCTAATATAATAAGCCAGCTAGAGTAAGCTCGGCAGTAAAATAATTAAGATTTTTATAAATTTTATATTTATTTTAATATTTTAGAATAATATTTTTCTAGAACTACTAAAAAGAAATATAATTATATTTTTTTTATAAAATTATTTTTTGATTTTAGTTGCTATATTAAAGAATATATATACCAACTGCCTAAGAAATAAGATAAGATAATATTTTTTATTATTTATTATTAGAATCTATATATATAGAAATAAAAATGTAAATAGAAATCTAATAGATTTAATATATTATAAAAATAATTACAATTCTATAAGAATACTTAATCTTTTAATTCTAAAACTAATTATTCTAATTTAATTAGAAAAGTTTTATAATATTTCTTATATAATAGTACTGAGCATCTCGCTAATTAATATTTTTAAAAAAAAAAGAGATTAGCTTGAATTTAAAAACTATAAGCTAAAAAAAATAATATAAAAAAATAGAATAGGTTAAGACTAACTTTTTTGTTTTAGTTCTGTATTATAAAGTAGAAACAGCTGATAAAATATTAATACTAATATAAATATCTAATATTAGGAAAATTTATGCAGATATTAATAGTTGTATAGTATATAATTTAGTTAATATTAGATTTATATAATAATACTTTTTTTTAAAATCTTAGAAATTCTTATTATAGTTTAAAGTTATTAACTATACCTCTGTTACCAGTTATAAAATATAAAATATTTTTTTAGATATTATTAATTTAAGAGAAGTACGACAGTGTTTTATTAAACTATATATTACTATTATTTAAAATATTCTAATCTTATTTTTTATAACTATTCTGCTTGATTATAAAATTTATTTATTTTTCTGAAACAAGTAATGGTAGTTTAAATTTAATTAAATCTAGGAATTAAGTTTTTAAAAATTTACTAAGGCTTGCCGAAATTGTACTTATATTTATATAATTATTAAAGTTTTAAAGAAACTGTGGCTTTTAGATAATAATAAGAAATTAGAATACTATTAAAATAATTTTATTCTGTTAGAACTGGTCGAATTTACCGATATCTTTTTTTTTAATTAATCTAAAATTCTTTCTAAATATTATAATAAGAATCATACTATTGATTTTTTCGAAGGCGAATTACTTTTATTTAAGTCTATTTATCTTTTTTCGGAAAGAGAACTTTTAGTACTTAAAGATTATATTAATAAAAATACTATTAATAAAAGAATATATTTATTTAAAAGTTCTGCAGGGGTTTCTATTCTTTTTATATCTAAAAAAAATAGAAGTTTGCGGCTATATATAGATTATTATAAATTTAATAAAGTTACAGTAAAAAATTAATATCTATTATTTTTAATTTTTAAAATTTTTAATTAATTAGCTGGATGTAAATACTTTAGTAAAATTAATATCTAAAACATCTATTATTATATTTATATTAAAAAAGAAGATAAATAGAAGACTGTATTTTATATATATTATAGTTATTTTAAGTATATAATAATATTGTTTGGCTTAACTAATATATTTACTTTTTTTTAAAACTATATATACTTTGTATTATATAATATTCTTAATATTATTTATATTATATATTTAGACGATATTTTTATCTTTTTAATAATAAGATATAAATATATTAAATATATTAAAAAAGTACTAGTATAACTATAAGAAGCTAATTTATATATTAAACTATCTAAATATTTTTTTTTTTAGTAATAAGTTAAATTTTTTAAATATATTATTTTTTTTATAGATATTATAATAGATTCTGACCGAGTTAAAATTATTATTTTATGGCTGTTATCTGCTATTTACTATAATATTTAGATCTTTTTAAAATTTTGCAACTTTTATTATAGATTTATTTATAATTTTTTTTTATTAGTACTATCTTTGATAAATCTTCTGAAAAAAAGTTAAAATAGTAAGAAACCAGAAATATATTTTTTAGTTTTAGATAAAAGACTGATATTTTATCGACTTATTAATATATTTTAGACTGCTTTTTTTTTATTTTTTTAATTTAATTTAACTTATTTGAATCAAAACCAATATTTGTAATAAAGAAATAGTAGGTATTTTAATCTAACCGGGACTAATAAAATAATACTATATAGTTACTATTTAGTTAAGAAAATTCTCGGATATAAAACTTAATTAAAGTATTTTAAATTAAGAATTTTTTATTATTGTTTACTTTTTTAAATATTAGTATCAATATCTTAATAGGGCTTAGTATTCTATTAAAGTTTTATCTAATTATATAAATCTTAAATTATTTATAAATTAATTCCGGCTTAATAGATATTAAGTATATTAATATATAATTTTAGCTTTTTTTAATTTTATAATTAAATACTAATTAGATAAGAGTAATTCTGCTAATATTTTATTTAGATTATTCAAGCTAATAAAAAGCTTTTATAATAATAATATTATACGGATATTTTGTAACCGGTTAATATTTATTTTAATAATATCTAAGATCTTAGTAATAACTAAAATTAGAAAATCCTAGTTTAAATATAGCAAGATGTTTTTATAAAAAAAATCTAGATTTAGTATTTATATAATATTAAGCAGGCTTACAGGCGCTGCTGGTATAAAATTAGCTAACTAAACTATAGTTTATATAATAAATTATAAATAATCTGCTAGTATTATAGCTATAAAAAGTATAAATAAAGTCGAAAAGGTTTATAAATCTGTTTATAATAATAATCTAAGAAATTTGATTAAAACTCTTTAGAATTAAGATTCTAAATTCTAAAAAAAGAAAAATAAACTATCTAAATATTAGAGAATTATAACAGATAGATTATTATATTTTAAAAATAGATTTTATATATTAGAGATAAAAGGCCTACGTTAAAAGCTACTATAATAATATTATAATAATCTATTAGTAGATTATTTTAGATAAAATAAAATTAAACAACTTTTTTATAAAAAGTTTTATTAGATTAGCCTCTAAAATAATATAGAAAATTATATAGTAATATATTCTATCTGCTAATATTAAACCCCAGCTAGATATTAACTATATAAAAAATTTAAAAGTCTACTAATTTTATTAAAACTATAAGCCGAAATTATTATAGATTTTATTATAAAACTATCCGAACTATACTACTAGGGTTATTAAATAGATTTAATATTAGTAATTATTAATTATTTTATAAAAATAAACTATTTTATAATAGTATTATATATAATTCGAGCAGAAGAACTGGCCGAACTGTTTTATTAAGAAATTAAATTAAAATATAAAATTTTTTATAATATAATTATAGACAGAGGCTCTATATTTATAAGTTAATTTTAGTTTAATTTTTACTACTAAACTAAAATTAAAAAATAATTATTAATTATGTTTTATCTGTAAACCGACGGCTAAATAAAAAAAACTAATTAAATCTTTAAATATTATCTATACTGTTTTATAACCGAGTATTAAAACAACTAAATAAATTTATTAAATAAAACAGAATTTGTATATAATAATTATCCGAATACTTTTATAAAAATAATTCTTTTTAAAGTTTTAATAGATTATTTTTCTAAGTTTAGACTTTAGATTAAGAACGACTCTATAAAAGTAAGAATACTATTAATATTAAAAAAACTAAAAAAGCTAAATATTTTATAAAAAAAACTAAAAAAAAACTAGTAAAAAATAAGCGAAAACTAATTAATTTATTATAATAGTTGTTATAATATTCTATCTTTTAAGCGAGATAATAAGATGATTTATATTTTTAAATAAGAAGATTTAGTCAAGCTATTTACTATAAATATTAAATTTAAAAAAACTTTTTAAAAATTAGTTCTAAAATTTATAGAGCTCTTTAGAATTCTAGAAGCTGTAGAAAAATAAGTATTTTATCTATATTTTTCTAATAAATATACTTGGTTGTATAATATTTTTTATATTATTCTACTGGAATCTTAAAAAATTAAAAAAAATATTTCTGAAACTTTACTAATACCAGATCTAGATAATAATAAGAAGTAGAAGATAAAGCAGATATTAAATAGCTTATATTATTAGAAAAACTAATTCTATCTAATAAAATAGTAGAAATAGTTTTTTAAATATAATTAATAGTTACCGGTAGAAAATTTAGTAAATATTTAACAAAAAATCTATAAATTTAATAATCGGATTATAGCTTTTTATCCCGTAATATATAAGTCGAGATTAATATATAGCAGAAATAATAATAAAATAACTATAAGGCGTACGCAACGCGTATATAATCTATAATAAAAAAATACAAGTTTGTTATATTATATATTTATTTTATTTATATTTACGCGTATAAACTACAGAAAGAATAATATTAAAAAAAATCCGGATATTAAAACTAAAAGATAATTAAATAAAAATTGCTGGTAGGGGGTATTACCGTATAAGAAATAAATATAAAATATTAATAAAACTATAAACCGCGGATAATATTAATAGAAAAAATATTTTTAGTATCAGTAATATACCAGTCTTTATTACTATTTTTATTAGTATAAAAATATGTAATCTCGCGGATCATATTGTTTAGATAAAAGACTATTATATAGTATTAAAATAAATAGCTAGTATTATTAGATAAAAGATAAAAATACTATTATAAGTCTCCGGTCTGGGCGGTAAGAATATAATATTCTATAATAAAACTATAATAAATAGTCAGATTTTTCTATCGGAAAGTTAATATAATTCTTATAAATAGTTAATATTATTTATAATTATAGCTTTTTTAGTAGCAGCTGTTATATTATATTCGACGCGGTGGGTTTTTTCCGTATTAAAAAACTAAGCAGTAAGATTAGCGGCTAAGAATCTAAAAAAAATATAAAAAATAAGATTATATTTTTTTTTTATTTTTACCGCCCAAAAGAAATTTAACTAGTAGAGAATTAGTAATAGATTACTAGTATTATTTAATATTCCCGACGCCGTCTGGTACATGTTTAGCTAAAGTCGAAGTTTAAAAAAAAAAAAAGAAAAACTTATTAAAGTATAATTTGTTTTTTAACTAGCGTACTATTAATATTTTACTAATAAAACTATATTAAAAATATACCCGGGCTTAAACTTTTTATTAGAATTATATTTATAGTTTTTTATACTAGTTTAAAAATATTTTAAATAAAAGAAAATACTGAAAAAGAATAAAGTTTTAATTAAAAAATAATAATTTACTGCGGGAGGTATAATATTATAATATAAATATTACAACTATTTATTAGTATTTTGGTAATACTAAAAAAAATATAAAATATAAATACTATATATATATATTGGAACAAACGAATAAATATAGAAATAGTAGAAAAATATAAACTTTTTAATATAAAACAAATAATGCTGATGATGTCGAGAATATTAAAAAAATATATAAAAGTATATTTATATTATTAATATTATTATTAAAAAACTATAGTATTTTTAAAGCGGAATAGTATTATTTATAATATATATTCTAAATAAAACTAGTTTATAATTTTCTACTATCTACTACTATACTTTTAAAAACAGTTAGCTCCCGTGCTAAAGCGGTAGTATTATACTATTATTATACTACTAAAAACAGCTGTATATAAGAGAAAGTCTAATTATTATAGATAATTCTTATAGCTATAGCAGATTATTAACAATCTATTTATATATTCTCCATGTAATAGTTATAATATTAATAACTTAGATCTTCTTTAGTATTTAACTTCTAGGATCTTGCTAAACCTTTAGAATAGTAAGAATTAGTTTTGAAATTAATAGACTGCTATTATTTTATACCTAACTGACCTTTTCCCTTTACAGCTTTATAGAAAAAAAGGTTGAATAAATTAAATAAATTAAATAAATTAAATAGATTAAATAAGTTAAATAAATTAAATAGATTAAGTAAATAAGTCGAAAGGATTAGAATTATATTATAATATTAAGTAGATAAGCTAAATCTAGAAAATATTACTATACTATAATTAAAAGTATATTATATTTTATATATTATTTATATAAAAAGAATATATATATTATTAATTAATCTGCGGTTATTAATCTATCTGCTATATCTAATTTTTTTAACCGGCAGATATAAATAGTTAAAATAATAATTATATTTTAATCTAACTATAATTATATAGTTAAAATTTTTTTGTATTTTAATCTAACCGCCAGGTTATAACCAGGTTAAGGTTAAGATATAACGGTCAGGTTAATCCACTCTAATATTATTTATAATTCCGAAGACAGTATAATCTATCTAAATAAAAAGAAATATTAGAAATTAGTGAACTAAATTAATAGAAAAACTTAATATAGTTAGAATTAGAAATAAGATTCTATTAAATTATCTAATTTTAAATTTCTACAGCTTGCTTATATAAAATCTGATAAATAAATTATTTAAAATATTAAACAATTTTTTTAGACTCAATATTATATCGATATTACTTGTAAATAATAACTAAATAAAATTTAATTTCTTTAAAAAACTGGTTTTTTATAATAATACTAGAAACTACTTGACGCAGTAGACACGCTGGTTAGACAAGATAAATAAAATAGTTAAAAACAGTCTTCTATTAATTTTAAGACTAATTTTTAAGAAATCTTCTTCTCTAAAGAATCTTAGAATAATATATTATATAAAAAGAAGAAGTAAGTAATATAATAATATAAGCATCCGGATTAAAATTCTAATAAATCTGTATTAACCCCGAAGCAGCTGCTATAGTAGTAGATATAAACTGCTGTAGCAGTAGGTATTATATAATAAATAGATTATAAATTTAAATTATAAATTTAGATTATAAATTTAGATTATAGATTTAAATTAAATTAAACTAATTAAAAATTCAAATAGATTACTCTAAATTTTAAAAAAATATTTAGTAGAAAAATTCAAGAATTAGTTACAGCTGAAAGACCCCTAATAACAAAATCCTAGAATTTAAAATAATTATAAAATCTTTAAATATTTTTTAATTATACTATAAGTTTAATAATAGATACTTAAATATATTTTATATTACTTATAAAATTTCTATTATCTTATCTTCTCTCTATATAATACTATTTTATATATAAAATTAATAATATTAAATCCTTTTCGGCTGCTCAGCTAGCTAATTAAATTAAAGCAGAAAGTCTTATTTTAATTATATTTAATTTTTAATAGGCCAACCCTTCTAGAATAGATCTAGTAAAAAAGATATAGTTTTAGTATAATCTATTATTTATATAAAGATTAATATTTTTAGATTTAAAGGGCTTATAATTAGTTAGAACTAGAGTAGCTAACGGCCAGGTCAGATTAGGTTAATTAGAATTTTTATACCTGACCACCAGGTTATAGCCAGATTAAGAAAATTTTTATACCTGACTATAGTATAGCTAAAAAACAGGCAGTTAATTATTTTAACTATTCTTAATATTAAAATTCTTTTACTATATCTGTTTAGGCTTTAATATAATTAAGATATATCTAGATTAAGCAGTTATTAATCTAACTATCTTAACTATTATCTAAAAATATATAAAAACAAGCTTTTTAAATTAGAAAATAATAATTAAAAGAAGTATTAGTATCTTTTTTATCTTTATCTAAAAGAATTAATCAGAAAATTCTAATAATATTAATAAAATTTAGCTTTTTATAAAACTGTTATTCTTATAATAAAAAATATATATAAATATATATAATTATAGTTCGGTTTGGACTATATATTTTAATTATACTATATAATAGCTGAAAAACTGTATATTTATTATTAGTTAGACTACTAAAAATAAATATATTATTTTTATTTTATTATTCTTTTTTTTATTTCAGCTTAGATAGTTTATTATATTTTTATTTTCTATCTAAAAAAGCTAAATTATTTATATTATAAATTAAATTTAAAAAAAAACCTACTGTTAAATTACAGACTGGCAGATATAAATAATAATAAATAAAATAATAAAATAAATAATAAACTAATAATATTTTAATAACTTATTTTCTTATTCTTAACTAGTTATTTAATTAAGCTATTTTTAAATTTATAAATAAGATATAGCTTAAAAAACTATAAAAAGATTTAGAAACAAAAAGATTTTTAAGTAGATTTAGGATTATATAATAAATAGTTAAAAATAACAGATTTAGCAGATTAAATAGATTAAATAAATTAAATAAATTAAATAGGTTAAATAGATTAAGCAGGTTAAGCAGGTTAAATAAATTAAATAAATTAAATAAATTAAATAAATTAA
>NW_020290877.1:0-2504 GCF_003184695.1 Aspergillus brunneoviolaceus CBS 621.78
GGACGAAAGTGTAGGGGGATGCAGGTAGCTGTACGTATACGTATACTTCAAGTTGTGAATAGGTTCCTTACTAGTAACTAGACTAGCCCTAACTAACTACCAAACAACACCACCTCCCCCACCTCCAAAATAACACATCCAACCCCTAACAACCACCACCACAACCACCACAACCACCACCACCAACAACACACCTCATCGCCACCACCACGGCACCACCTACATCCCACAACCCACACTCGGCAAACGGATCCCCCGCAACCAACCGCCTCACCTCCTCCGCGCTCTCCGTTCGAACGCACATCACACTGCCCGTCACCTCTTCCTCCTCACCATCCGCAAGATGCCGGGCCAGCGACGGACCGCCCCATACCAACACCCCGGCGTCGATCAGCGGCCGCGCGTAGGCCAGGTGCGCGGCGCGGGTGTCGCGGCGGAGGCGTTGTGCTTCGGCCTGGGTGAGGGTGCGGTGCACCGGGGTGCGGATTAGGTAGTCGTTTTTGGTGGGAGGCATTTTGGGGTTGAATTGGGTTGGATTGGATTGAGGGGGTTGAGGGCTGCGTTGCTGTACAGTTAGGCTGGAGGGGGGGATAAGGGGATAGATAGGGTTGGGTTGGGTTGGCGTACGGTAGTTTGGTTTGGGATTGGGATTGGTTTGAGTTGTTTAGGGCCTGTGAGAGGGGACTGACTGGGATACGAGATGATGTTGTAAGGTTTGTTTCTGCTATTATGTGCATCTTCAAATGTTGTGACTATATCCTTGTATCAAGAGAATGTCCGTGGACATTCTCTTGTGTCTTGTTATTCCGAGCGGGAAGTTTACTCCGAGGAGCTGAAGGCTAACTTGTACGAGGTTCTCGAGCGGCTCACAGATTGCATGGCACAGTCTGGCAGTAGATGCTGTTGCCCTTACTGCATCGACTGCATCGCGAAGTACTGTACTGTACTCTCCAGAGACGACAAATATATAGCCCAGAGCACACAGTTATGATCCAGTCACATCTCAATTGCAAGCCCTAGACGCCATCTAGATGCTCCAATCCATCCTAACATCCCTCCAATCCTACCTTCTCAAGTGGATCTCCACCGATCCCCAGACCGTCGCATCCCACCCCAGTATCCCCCCACATGCCCCCAAGTCCATCATCGGCGCAGGCATGGTCGGCCTCACCCTCGCCCAAGCGCTGCAAAAACAGCAGATCCCCTTCGAGATCTACGAGCGGGACTCCGCCGCGGACGACCCGGACAGTAAGGCCGCGGCTGGGCGCTCACAGTGCACTGGGCCCTGTCCACCCTTATCCTCATTCAGAAATCTACTACTACTGCTACTGCTACCACCACCACCACCACCACCACCTCACCCCCAAACCCCATCCCATCAACCAACCCAAACCCAAACCCACCCTCCCCAGATGAGAATGAACCAAGAAAATCCACCCCCCAACCCCCCAAGCGAGAACGACAAGAAACTAAACGAATACCTCCTCCTCCTCCCAGACCACGCCTCCCCGACCACCCTGCCCACCCGCCTAAGGCACCACGCCTCGCACCTCGCGCACAACCGCCCCCACATCGACGCCCACCGCATCACCTTCGGCGGGCCGATGCTCTCCTCCCACACGTACACCGCTGACGACCGACTCGGCCAGCAGAATATCATCGGCAGCATCCATCTCGGCCGGGCCGCGGGCGAGGCCGAGGTGTGGGTGATGGTGGCGGCGGATCCGTATGCGACACTCGGGGTGTGGGATCTGGGGGCGGTGGAGGTGGTGCCGATGCGGGTTTTGGTTGGGGGGGGGGGGGGGGGGGGGTCTTCTCTTACGGATTCGGGCACGGCTTCTGCTTCTTAGGGTTTATGACGCTGCTGAGATGGGGATTTTGCTGGGATAGTATATATCTTAGAAGGGGATGAGGAATGGGGAACGGGAAATGGGGGGTGTTTGCCAGCTGGATTGAGGACTCAAGTGCAACTGCCAGTTACTTCTGTTTGGATGTCTGGGTGGGTTTGTGCTACGGACTGTACTGTACCGTACTCAGCTCAGGATTGAATGTACTTGTACTGTGCCCTACTCGAAGAATAAGAATAAGCTGGATGCTCAATACATGCTTCAAATGAGGTTGAGACTCGAATAAGCAATGCATTCCCCGTCTGACAGCTCCCGCTTGACTGAATAAGGGTTTAGTTGGGTCGGGGTGGTTACTACTGCACGCCGGAGGTAATGACTCGTAGTACCGTATCGTACGTACCCAAAACCCCGAGGCCGAGACTCCACCACCACCACCGCCGCCGCCCGCCCCGGAGTTGTCCACCGGAGATAGCCAATATACCGAGAACCAGCTTCAACTTGACTATAGACATACACTAGATATGGACAGCATCCACGACTATATAAGGTAATGCTGCACGGTTACGAGACTCTATAAGTCACAGCATACTTACTACACACACACACACACACACACACACACACACACACACACACACACACACACACACACACACA
>NW_020290877.1:2580-10961 GCF_003184695.1 Aspergillus brunneoviolaceus CBS 621.78
ACACACACACACACACACACACACACACACACACACACACACACACACACACACACACATACACGCACAAACTAATCTCCTTAACCTTCACACTCTACTGCTTCACCCAATCTATTCTTCACCCACTTCACCCACTTCACCACTCATCCCACAATGTCAACATCCTCCACCACCACCACCACCAACACAGCCGCCTGGCTCCTCGAGCCCAAAGCCCACCCCTTCCAACTCCGCGAAGCGCCCCTCTGGCAACCCGCCGAGAACGAGATCCTCATCCGCAACCACGCCGTGGCCATCAACCCCGTCGACGGGAGCCTGCAGACCAAAGCGTGGTGGCCCATGGAATACCCCACCATCCTGGGCCAAGACGTCGCCGGGGAAGTCGTGCAGGTCGGGCCCGGAGTGACACGGTTCCAGCCGGGCGACCGCGTGGCCGGGCTGGCCGTGGGCATGGCCACCAAGCGCGACCAGGACCACGCCTTCCAGGCCTACACCATCCTCCAAACCAACATGGCCAGCGAGCTACCCGACACCCTGTCCTACGAAGCCGCCGCTGTGATCCCGCTGGGCCTGTCTACCGCCGCGTGCGGCCTGTTCCAGGACACCCATCTCGCGCTGCAGTATCCCGCGGAGCCAGCACGCCGGCCCCCCACCAAAGAAACGCTGCTGATCTGGGGCGGCGCCGGCAGCGTGGGCAGCAACGCCATCCAGTTGGCCGTCGCCGCCGGGTACGAGGTCGTCACGACGGCCTCGCCCCGGAACTTCGACCACGCCACGCGGCTCGGCGCCAGCCGGGTCTTCGACTACCACAGCCCCACCGTCGTCGATGATCTCGTGGCGTGGCTGGAGGGGAGAACCCTGGCCGGGGCCATGGATTGTATTGGGTTCGCCGCCACGCCCATGACCGTGGCAGTGGTCAGCCGGTCGCAGGGGTCGAAGTTTGTGGCCACGGTCAAGGGCGGGTTCGAGGCCCCCGATGGCGTGACCGTCAAGAGCGTCTTTGGGACCACGCTGAAGGACAATGCGGTGGGTAAGGCAATCTACGAGGACTTCCTCCCCCGCGCGCTGAAGGCCGGATCCTTCGTCCCCGCCCCGGAGCCCCTCGTCGCAGGTCAGGGTCTGCACAGCATCCAGGCAGCGGTCGATCGGCAGGCCCAGGGCACCTCCGCACAAAAGGTGGTCGTCGTGCTGTGAGTGAGCTAAACCGGCGGGTTTTGTGTAAAGCTGATTCTCGCGTGGTTTCATCTGGTTCCCGACCTGCCCTCGTATCCTATTGGCCTTGTCATTTGTTGCGATATGCTCCACCCGGCCTGTTGGACTCATGTACCCCGGGACTGGCCACAGTATTCGTGTTGTCGGGATTTTGTTGAAGAAAAGTTTATGACACCATAGCCCCATCAATAGGAGCAATAAAAGCCGTTGGCATGATAGAGTTGCTGACTCAAGCCGCGAGGTCGTACAGATTCTTGACGCAATGGGCACACCACGGACCTTCAACTAGAGTTTCCTGTCCTAAGAAACCATACGCAGCAGACCAACCGTACAGGAAGTCGAATGTAGAAATTGGTGGTTTCACAGACCTTCAGCCTCAAAAGTGAAGAACTTAGGTGTTCTGGTGTCTGGAACAGCACACAGCCCACGTGTAGAGACCCCTCTTCTGTACCAAGGAAAGCTTCTCACAAACATGTGCCATAAGCCTTGTGTCAGAGCCGAGGCCATGCCGTCTCCATTCGCAAGACCTCATCCACGTTTGGCTGGCTTGGCAACAAGCTCCGGCCAAATATAGGACGAGGGTTCAAGCACCAAGGCCCAGCATACGACAGGCAGTCACCGACAAACCGAGCCCTTAAGCTTATTCCACTCAGATCAAGTGGGGTATTCGACAGAACTGATCCAGGGACGTTGAACCCACCCAGAACGGGCAAGTGCGCGTTCTGTGATGGTTTGTGCCCCATTCCCATACACGGCCCTGACGAAAGTGGCGCCAGCGCAAGTGGTGGTTCTGTTAGAGTGAGTTGAGTTATCTGGCATCTCTGCACAGAACTCAGCCTCATCACCCGCAACTCTAATAAGCCCAATAAACAAGGCAGCTGACAGCTACAGCGGACATGTTCCTCATGGCCTCACACATATGCAGCCATCGAATTGATTCCGACTTCAGAAGGCATTAATCGCGCTTCGTGTTGTCATCAACCCAGAAAAGAGTCTATCCCAACCAATGTCTCAGGTGAGGATCGTCGTAATTCGTCCACCGGATCGATGATCCGTATTCGAAGAACCTGAGACCAACCGTGGCGCTTATGCGTTATCGGTCCCTACAGACGTAGAAAGGCAGCACGTCGCAACACGGTCGAGTTTCTGGGGTCAAGCAAGATCGGAAAATAAAAGTGTAGCACAGCATCGTCGGTAAGATAGCCCTAAGAGGGGACTCTACCCAGCACTACGCATCCGCGAGCAATACGCTAACTGGTTCGGCGCGGATTCATATCAGCTCAGCAACGCTAGATGTGAACTCCTTGGCCAACCTCCAGCTTGTCAACATGTCGCAAGTCGTCGAGAGTCGGGACAGCCCTCCTAGAAAGCGACAGAAGCCCGGAGCAGCGTGTGAGGAATGTCGACGGCGGAAGCTCCGTTGTGATCGCCGTCAGCCGCAGTGCGGCATGTGCCAGGCTTCGGGCGTCGATTGTTTAGTGATCACCGCGCGATCGCCACGAGGCCCCAAGCGCGGATATCTCAAGTTGCTGCAAGCGAGAGTCGGTGAGTACGAGGTTGAACTCTCGAGAGAGTGTTGTTAACATCTCCCAGCCGCTCTGGAGAACATCCTACTTCAGAGTCAAGGTCAAAGCACGGTGACTCCTCCAGAGGTGCAGCCGCCAGAGACCCAGCTGCTGGATGAGCAGGTTGATCTGTCAGCGTGGGAGATACCTATCTTGGGAAGCCAAAGCGTGGAGGATTCGTACTCGGGCTTGGCGGCAGAGAACCTGCCCGGTTCTTTGTTAGGAGATGTCCCAACGCCAGTGCCTTCCATATCCCCACCAGACCAACTGTCCAGTGCTGGAGACGAGATGTCCATCCCAGGTCTAGATCCTAGTTCAGTGCCGAGATCAGCATCGGAGGATGTCTGTGAGGTCCACCTATCAAAGTTGATGCAAGCAGACTTGTCAGTCCTCGAATCTCAGATCCCAAATGACCATCTAACGAGGCACAGGGATCAACTGTACTTCGATCGAGTCCAGAGCTTTATGCCTATTCAGCACCAGCGTCGCTACTTCGACTGGCGGCGGCTGCCGTTCAAAACAGAGGCACAGTCTTGCCTACAGCATGCTACATGGACTCTCGCCGCCTCGGTCTCCGCGCACTACCAGAGCATTGGTGGCTCCTTGTATCAAAACGCAAGGCGAAAATTAGAGGCGCTGGATTCCCACCCCGCAGCCATGCCCTCGACAGAGCTCGAGCAGGTGCAAGGATGGCTCCTGCTTGCCGTCTATGAGCTCATGGATGTTGACTTGCGCCGGAGCTGGATCAGCGCTGGACGAGCATTTCGGCTGATTCGGCTGAACTGGCTCAATAGCCTTGACGGAACGGATCTCACGTACGGACAGAGAGACTTGATCGAGTCGGAGCAAAAGCGCCGAACTTTCTGGATGGCTTACTGTTTGGACCGCTGCGTGAGCATGCGGACGGGGTCGCCGTTGACCTTCAGTGAACGCGTAAGTGGCGTCGACCTAACCCAACTTCAAGAGGAAAAGCGGAAATAATTGAGCCCAGGTGGCCATCCGCCTGCCAGCGCCCGAAGGAAATTTCCAGAATGATCAACCAATCTTGATGGGGTTCCTTCCTGAGGTTCTGACAGTCACAGACCCTGCAGCGGTCTCGAGCTTCACCGAATGCATTGTCGCTGCGACAATTGGAGGCCGTGCGCTCTCGCACCGCCACCAACTCCTCGTGCGCGACATTTACTACGACGCCACGGAAGACTTTCGAAAGCGACATCAATGGATCAACTCGATCCTGGTGCGGCGCATGGAGGCGTTCGCGTCGCGGTACCCAGGCGATATGCCCCAGGCGGACCCTATGCTTCTATTTGTGAATCTCATGTGGCGAGCGATCATTCTTCATCTATATCAGACTATGGCCTGTGAAGTTCTCCCGGGCGAGGATGAGGATGAACTGTTGCGAGAGTACAAGAAGCAATCTTTGGCAGCTGCGCAGGATATTGTCGACTTAACCAATCGGCTTTGTAATTTGAATTCTTTGAAAGCGAGGCCTATCATCCCTCGAGCTGTTACAGCGCTGACCCTCCAGGACCATCCTCTGACAATGATTCCTTTGTCAGTATGTGTTCAGTTTTTGATCATGTTCCAAAAGCCCGGTGATTCCGACATGAAGCCGTTGCAGGACCTCACGGAGGCGATACGTAGTCTCAAGCGATTCAACAATCTAGGTCAGCCAGTTTTGCAGCTTGTGGAGGAGCAGATGCTAGCCGGAACATATTCTTCGCCCCCTTTTTGATTTGTCTTTCTCATCAGTCGTTGACATATGGAGGAACCCCCGCAAACCAGGTTGAAAGTAGTGAAAGGTAAGTAGACGAGCGATGTGCGTCTATGCGTGAACGGTACCAGATTGGCAATTCGTAAATATGTGCAACGTATAAATAGGTTTTGCGTTTTTGCAGGCATTTCGTTATCTTCAAATTGGCAGATGGCAGTATTCCGAGTCTCAACCAAGCTTTAACCTAGTCAGTGCTCATGAAGGGGTTTCTTTAGGCTTGACGATAGCCGTTGTGCGTAAAAATACATCCATTGTCGGGGCCCAATTCTCTTTCCGATTGAGGGTAGAGCAGGAGAACCAGGAGTCCCAGAAATATGTAAATAATGACATTATGTTGAACAAAAAAATTAAAAAGTCCCTATTTACTCACGCATATCTGCAAAGGGTGATATTATTAGACATGAAAATGTTCGGCTGGATTCGAACCTGAGACCGAACTCGTCGCCACGTATCGATGGAGCAGATTATCATGGTTGGCCAGCTTTCTCGGTGTGTATATCGGTGTTCGAATGTAGTTCTTCCTTAGGAGGGGACGGCAGGGACGGGGAATCCGTCTGGGTCTCCGTAGTTGTATGGACAGTGTTATCTGTGACTGTGGTCATGTCATTCCCCTGGTTCTCGGCCTCATGCTGAGTGGTGTGCTCTTGTTGACAAACTACTGCCTCGCTGTGAGTCTCACCATGATCCGGAGCCTCCTGAGACAAGGGGGACTTCGAATACGTAGTTTCCTGCTCGTCACTATCCCCTGTCTGGTCATCCTTGCGGCTGAACTCGCCGCTCTCACGTCGGAGAAGGATGTTGCTCCACCGCTTCCTCCTGCTTCCGCTCCGGGATAATGTCGAGAAGTCTTCACTTCGCCGTGATTGCATGGAGAGTCTACCTCGGTCTGCTTCACCCGCCTCGGTGCTGCAGGTCAATGTGGGAACAGAGGGCGACGTCGTGATAGGTGATGTTGGCGTGGGCTTCTTTTCCTGCCATTCCTTTCGTTTCTCGCTGGCCCATGTCCCCCACGAGCTGAAATAGGCGCCCGCCTTCTGGCTCACGGCACTAACGGAAGCCTGTGCTTGTGCCATATCCACCGAGGGGGCCTTACGTCCAGCGAACCACGAAGCCCCTCCCGTGGAATTAATCGATGCTGTATCGGAAGGAGAAAATGGAGGCGAGTTTCTAGATCCCCTGTCCAGTGACGATCGTTGCGAAGGTGACGTTCTCTCTTCGGTCTTCTTTCGCTGGGCTTCCCGCATGGATTCGATGTCCGCCCAGAAGCTGTTGAATGCAGCACTGACTTTCTTCTGGCCCGTCGAAAGGTGTCTGTTCAGAGCCTCGCGGCCTTCCCGCACGCGCTCATCTAGGTGCAGCTCGGCAACCTGTTGGGTTACACGTCGTTGAACGTCGTCAATTGTCAGACCCCCTGCACACGGGTGACGAGGCTCCACAATTGAAAACAAAAGCGCATCCGAGGTAAGGCGCTTGAACAATGAATAATTGGGTGTGTTGCTCCACTGCGCTAAGAATTCGGCGTTGAACTCTAGCGCCGGGTCGCCCTCGATGTTGTAAGCTTCCAGCTGAGCACGGCTTCTTCCGCCTGGCTCACCAGTAGTGGAAGAGCTAAGCTCCTCGTGATATTGCATACAGGAGAGCAACGCCAAGAGATACTCCTCAAACTGGAGCCTGATAAATTCTTCGGAACCCATGTAGCCATGCGTTTTGGGCTGCTGAGGATGTGCATCATCCCAGGTTTCATTAATGATTTGGGTGAGAAGGTCGATCCAGCGCCTATCCGCGACAGAGAGAGTAAGAGCATTTCGGAGAGACGGTGAGCTGATGGTAAGAGTGTCTTCGTCAAGCTGCGCATAACATTAGCAATACAACTGGAATGGTATGGTACAATGATCTGACATTGACCAAGATATCGCTATAGCGATCTTTTTGCTGCAGCAATAAAGAGTTTGTGGATCCAACAACATATGACTTGGTTCCGTGATCCGCCAGCAGATCCAGTTGCTGCAACGGGGTATATGGTCCGAACATGCTTCCCTGCGAGTAGTTAGATCGTCCAGGGTAATCAGTTGAAGATATACGCACCTTGCCGAAAATCTGTAGGGGTAGTCCCATGTATGCCAGCACTGCAGGGTTCAGCATAAATCACAAATAGGCGGGGCCGACAGCATACAGGAGCTTCTGTCACTCGTTTTCAGAGAAGTGGGCTTCTCCACTGTCTGTGCATAGGTGTCAAAAGCTGGATCGGCAGAGTCTTGCAAGCGACTCATCAGACCCGGTATCAACGAGATGAGAGAAAATTGTATCATGCACAACCGCTCACACTTGGTCCCAAAGAAAAGCATCTGTGTCGGGTAAGCCGAGTCCTTTCTGAGCAGAAGGAACGTACCTTCGGTTGCAGAAGCAGAGCTTTGAACAGGACGAGCGTCTGATGCTTGAATTCATGAATCATTTCCCGTAGGGAAAGCCCTTCACGCTTGCGTAAGCCCAGGTCAACTATACAATCAGTCTCAATCGTCTTACCCAGATTCTGATCCTTCGTGTCCTCATCTTTCTTCAAGCTGATAACCAGGCCTTCTCGAAATTTCTAGACACCGATGTCAATCAGAGATCATAGATTAACATGAATGAGAGCGCACCTTCAATATGTCGTAATCCGAAAAGTCGCTGTTGCATGTGTCAGCGATCGTGGCACCATTAAGAAGCCTCCAGACCAGAGCAGACTGACGGAGGAGCACTTGGTAGCATTGCTTCACATACCGTTGCGCAAACCATGCCGACGTAACGATTGACAGCTTCTCCCTCAGTTGCCCCAGCCTCTGGGGACTGTCCGTTATCACCACCACTGCTTTCTGCACCGTTGACCTTGTAACGTCCGGCGGTCGGTAGAGGAGAATATTGGAGTCGATTTGTCGAGAGCATGAGATGCCGAACAGGGAGGTGGCAGGTTGTGTCGCAGTCTCCTTCCGGCGGACCGTGAAATAAGAGAACTCCTCGGTGGACCTGGTGGGCAATGCGTATGAGCTCAAATGAGCATTTTGCACGGGGGTACGGAATTAGGGATGGAAAGCCAGCTCGGGTCGTACAAATGCGCTCCGTCCGATAAGGCCATAAATGGCAACAAGGACCAGTCGTTCTCCGCGGCCGAGTCTCCTCCATCGTCACCGAAGCATAGTTCAATTTCAGGGCCTCTAAACAAGTTTGATGAAAGTCCAGAGTTAGCTTGTCATTCGTGCACTATAGCGAAAGAAGAAAAGCGAGAGATAGGGGCTGAGTGCGGATTGCGCCCACCCGCGGCGCAAAGGACAAGCGCACTCGCAAGAATGTTTCCGACATGCTTGTTCTTAATCGATCGGTCTCGCCACCTTTGAGAAAGCAGAGAAAGTCGCTGCCGCATTGACTCCCCTCTACTCTCCTTCTCAGATATGTACATACCTTGCATGGTGAAAATCTATGACCATCACAATGGGGTCCTGCCGGGGGTGGACGTGAGACATGGCGGGGGGAAATGGAAACTATTGAAGCCGGGGAGTTGACACGTTCCAAGCAGAACTCCTCCTTAAAGAGGAGGAATCCCCTCCCAGATCACTTCAATAAAGGAATTGGTAGTAGCGTTTGGTGCTACCGAGTCGATAATAATTAAAACAAAACCCCCAGTGGAGGGACCAACTAGTAAATAGCTCAGAAATATGGGGAGGGGAGGGGGTTGAAGCCGACCAGGGAAAGGAGGTTTTGGAGCCGGAGTCCAGACAAGAGATTCAACGGGACCGTTCCCTTTCCGCTTTTCCCCCTCTTGCGGCCCCTCCTCCTCCTCCTCCTCCTCCTCCTCC
>NW_020290878.1:0-7326 GCF_003184695.1 Aspergillus brunneoviolaceus CBS 621.78
GGAGGGGAGGGGAGGGGAGGGGAGGGTCACCGAGCAGCAGTGACCTCACCAGATCCTACATACCCCCCAAACACAACCAAACACTCTTCACCAGTCTCAACAGCATCAACAGCACCATCACTAACAATATGGCAACAACGCAAGAGCTATAACATGGCACCATCGCCGACGTCGCGCCGCCACCGCCGCCGCGGCCGGCGGCACATCCTCCACCGCGACCGCCGCCGACCCCCTCCGGCGGGACAGCGCCCTCCAAGCGCTGACTGGCAGTCCCTCGATGCAACAGCTCCCGATCAGCGTGGAGCGCTGGCTCGAAGAACAAACCCATTCGGGCACCAACGAGACCTGGCATTATGCCCAGGAATCCTGGTACGTTGTTCCCTTCTGTCTCATTGGGGTTTCCGCATTCGGCGGGGGTCCAGAAACTTCAAAGTTTGGTTGTTCTGGGTTGTTTTTCTTGGCTGGCTTGGCTGGCTCCCGACTCGCTTTTCCCTGTCTGATTTCGTGATTTCGTATGCTTTTCGCTTCTGGGTTGCGGCTTATGTCATCGGGTATCTCCCCACCCCCCACCCCCATCCCGCGTATTCGGAGGATTGATTCAGTGAGAGAGGCAAGCCAAGAGTCCCTTCTTGGCGGAGATTCTTGGCGGGGATTCCTTGGCGGGGGTTTCCCTCCCTCCCTCCCTTCCTTATCGTTCTCATTTCTGGAGTATCAGGACCCATCGCATCGCCTATCTCCGTGGATTATCGCAATTTGCCACCCCGTTCTCGGTATTGCGCAAAAGTTATGCTATTATGCTAATCTTATGCCCTGCTAGTGCCATCTGTCTCGAGCGTCTGAAAGTAGACGAAAACGAGAAGTTTCCTACCACCACCACCAACAACCTCCCGCCAACACAACCGAAACCCGCATGGATTCCCCAGCGAGGCTACCACAGCGGCAGTGGAGTGCTGGCACCGACCAACGCAGTAGACTCCGATCTCGAACGGGGATTAGGATTGGAATCCGGATTGGGCGATTGGCGCCGCGGGTCGGTGCCGCTATCGCTTTCCTCGTCTTCTTGCTCCACGGAGCTAGACGCGGAGCAGCAGCAGCAGCAGCAGCAGCATGCACCGACCGAAAAACAGCCACCGCAACCGCATCCACAACAGGATGAGGTGGTGGTGCTGAATCGCTGTAACCACGTCTTCCATGCCGCGTGCTTGGTTCTGTGGGTCGAGCAGCATCGGTATCGGTGTCCGATCTGTCAGGCGTCGTTGAAGCATAGTTCCAGTTGAATCATGGTGACTGGCTTTGCTGTGCGTGTGGTGGTATGATGCGCTTGCTTGCCGATTATCCGTCTTTCTTTTTTTTTCTGTGCTATTTTGGTGCCGCCGAGTCTGTCGCCAAGAATGCGTGCAGATGTTCTAGTTATCGGTTGGTATCACGGTTAGGGTGGGTAAGGGTGTCTCCTGGCGTCTTGGGGTGTGGTTGGCTGGCGCGTTGTCTGGAACATGGTGGTTTTGGTCTTGGTCTTGGTCTTGGGGGTTGGCGTTTGCGTTTGCGTTAGCGATTCCTGCTATGAAGTAACGTGTGTTGTACCGCCCCCCCCTGTGTAAGGTTCAGTGTAATTGCTGGGCGTACAGCCTCGCCTCTCTTCAGCGTGCCCCGCACGCATCATCCTTGGTAATGAACCACAACCCAGCAACGGGATCTCTGGTTTCTATTAGTAAAAGTAAACAAGCGAAATATGCATCATGATCCCGATCATGCATCATCGCCAAGCAAAAACACAGCAAACCCAAGAAAAATACTAGCTTCTAGAATCATTCCCTGAAGCCACCGCATGTCGCATGCCTGCCTCAAGCCCCGTGTCTATTTCTTAATCGACCTTAGGGGGGCCATCAATGCGAGTGACTTCCTTCATACAATCGTAGTACTCAACCAATCCGCATCGGTAGGCCCAGCTCCGGCCCTGGCACCGGCCCCAGATCCTCCGCATCCAGCACCTCCTCCGCAGGAGTATCGACATCGGCGGAAGAAGCAGAAATTGAAACGAACGGGTCACATCCCTGGATCACAATCTCGTCGAAACGCCGACTCACGCGACTGTAGTTCAGCCCGTACCGGCCCAGCTCCTGCAGCCGAATCGATACCCAATCCTGGTAGATGCGGTCCGGGGTCGCGATCCCCGCGATGAACAGCGGCCAGATGATCCGCACCATCAGGTGGGGTCGACTGCGGTGGAGTTTGAGCGAGAGAGATAATACCTGGTTGACGGCGGTTTCCAGCGGAGGTAGCTGTGCGGTATGTTGTTGGGTGGTGGTGGTGGTCGACGTCGGCGGGACGGTGTCTTTGAAGCAGAGATGGAAGTACACGATCGTGCCGTAGAAGGTGATGGTCGCCCAGAAGATGGTTTCCAGGACGCGTCGGCTGGCAAAGTCGCAGGTTGGGGCGGTTAGGGCGGTGGTGAGGATGCTGTCGTTTTGCTTGTTGGGGGTTAGCACGTCTGAGGTGATAGGGAAGGGAAGTCTACGAAATGGCAAACATACCTCCAGGACCAAGGCGAGTTCGTCGACGAGACGACGATACGATACCTCCGAAGTCTGCTGGCCTTGGCGCCAGAGTTCGGTGATCTTGAACTGCATGACATGACTTCGGTGGTAGAGGATCAACGCGGGCTGGTTCTCGATGTCGTCCAGCTGCGCCGCCGTCGGGTACGAGTCGCCCCAGAAGCGGCGGGGCGATTGGCGGCCGATGCGGTAGAGCTCCGCCAGACTCAGGCCTCTTTGTTCGGCTTCGTCCTGGATGAAGAACCGGAAGAGATCGGCGTCGAGTCGGGCGGCCGCAGGCCCGCAGAAGAGGGCCCCGGGAGTGAAGAAGTACAACGTCCACAGTAGGAAGAGTGGTACCGCTGTGTGACGGAGTTTGCTGGTCGCGAGCCCAGGCAAACT
Organism: Aspergillus brunneoviolaceus CBS 621.78; assembly: GCF_003184695.1. NCBI lineage: Eukaryota > Fungi > Ascomycota > Eurotiomycetes > Eurotiales > Aspergillaceae > Aspergillus > Aspergillus brunneoviolaceus. The sequence goes on from NW_020290878.1 coordinate 2,934, forward strand.
ACTCGTCGGCAACATGGTTGTCCTCTCGGTGCTATCTACAGCGGCGTTCGTCGGATTCCCCCAGGGCAAGGCGCCGGCACCTGCCCTTCCCCCCTCTGCGCCAAGCGCTGATACGGATGAGGCAGGCTTCAATAGCGGAACGACATGGTTGAAGAGCAAACTCTCAATTCCCCGGATGTGCACATTGATGGCCGCGGTGCCGCTCCCGAAGCGGTTCTCGTAGTCGATCATCAGCCACAAAGTGATGAAGATGGCCTCCAGCTGCTCCGACGACTTCTCAACCTCCGGCCGCAGTGCCTCCCGCAGACCGGCCAGCGCCCGTCCGTAATGCATGCGACCCCCCAGATCTGCCACCGTCTCGACCGCGTCCCGTGGCTGTTCACTGTCGTAGAGCTGGGCGCGACGGATCTCGCTCGCCGTACTCGCTAACAACATACTCATTACCATGGGCTCCCGGACCGCGATCTTGTGGTAGGCGTACGACATGGCGGACCACGGCCAGTGTTTGCCAAGAAGCACGACCAGCGCGGAGTCTTGGAGGTAGGCGATGCACGAGCGGTCGAAGCCGGTCAGCACAAGCGAGTTGGCCGCTTGCACGGTCCTACTTTTGCCTCCAGGCGACGACAGGGTGAGAATCCTTGGGGATTGAGGGGCCGGCGTCGTCGTCGTCGTCGTTGTTGTTGTCGTAGGGGGGCTCTTTCGTGCGGTCGTACTATGGGCCGGGCTACCCGCATTCCCCTCCGTCTTCTGTACTACTTCCTTGGTCGTGGAGGCGGAAACATTTCTCCTGGCAGAAGGCCGGGGGATTGGGCCGCCCTTCCACTCGCACAGGATGCGGGCGGCGGTGCAACGCCGGCATTGCGGTTCAGGCTGGCCGGGGACGGCCAATTTCTCCTCGTCGCACTTGACCTTGCGGATTCGACACGTGCGACAGCCTGCGTAACGTCAGTCGATCGGTGAATCATTCCAGGATCACTCCTGACAGGGTATCCGAGTGGATCCTCACCGGTCCTGGAGCGAGTCTTCTTGCCGAGCTTATGCATCCCGATAGTGCTGCTGGAGTTCGGCAGCGCTCCACTGGGTCATTTTCTGGCGGAGGGGTCGTGTCGAGTGGGGGTCTGTCAGGGTCATGTATATTCGATTAATGTGATGACTGAAAGGCTGTAAGCGATGCTACCACGCAGATAAGCCAATGCTAAGCGATGGGGAGACTGCAAGGTGAGGGGAAGAGTGCCGATGATCTCTCGTCGCGATATTGTCCAGAAGGGAGCCAGTCCGGAGAAACAGCCGGGCCGCGCAAAGTGCCGAGGCAGACAACGCGATTGGCTGGGTCGGCAGTGGTCAGGTGACTGTTAGTGGTATTCAACCAATTAAACTTGAAAGCAAAGCACACTCCGCTTCGGCAATGCAGCCGATCGATAAGCGGGTGGAATGGAATGCCTGATAAGCCGGGCATGAACTGCGGCGAGCATCTCCGCATCTCCGCATCACCAGAGGGGGAGATTCTGACGGTCTGAGTCGCACAGATATAAAATAGCGCCCATCATGTCTAATCCTCACGAAGAGACAGAATTCAACTGTCAAAGCACCCAAGATGACTGTTCAAACCGCCCAAGAACGCTTCATCGCAAGCGTCCAGGAAGCCCTGCGCAACTATGACACCCAACTACAGAACATCAACCAGAAGGTAGCCATCCTAATCACCTATGTAGCTAAAGGTCTCACAGGGATTCATCACAGACATGAGCCCCCATCAACCACTCGAGCTAACCAACTCACCAGATCTGGTCCAACCCCGAACTAGCGTTCGAGGAACACCAAGCCCACGACGCCATCTGCACCCTCTTCGACACGCTCACCACCACCACAGACTTGACCTTCACCATCCAGCGCTCCGCCTACGACATCCCCACCGCCTTCGAGGTCACCTACACGCACGGCGACCCGTCGTGCGGGCGCGTCGTCGCCTTCAACGCCGAATACGACGCCCTACCCGGCATCGGCCACGCGTGCGGCCACAACCTGATCGCGACGAGCTCCATTGCCGCCTTCCTAGCCACCTGCCACACCATGCGGTCTGAAGCCACCAGCACCTCATCATCATCCACCGCCGCTGCCGCCAACTTCACGGTGAAACTGCTCGGCACGCCGGCCGAGGAATCCGGGGGCGGCAAGATCCAGCTCCTGGAGCGGGGCGCGTACACGGGGGTGCACGCGTGCCTGATGGTGCACCCGGTGCCGATGGCGCCGCAGAACCCGCGGCTGCTGACGCTGGCCACCGTGCTGCCGGGCGGGTACCTGGCCAACGACAAGCTGCGGGTGACGTTCACGGGGCGGCCGGCGCACGCGGCGGCGGCGCCGTGGGAGGGGGTCAACGCGCTGGACGCGGTGGTCGCGGCGTACGTGAATGTCTCGCTGCTGCGGCAGCAGATCCTGCCCACGCAGCGCGTGCACGGGGTGATTGTCGACGGCGGGGAGCGGCCGAATGTCATCCCGCGCAGCGCGGCCGTGGATTACTACATCCGGTCGCCGACGGTGAAGTCGCTAAAGGGGCTGTCGGAGCGGGTGGTCAAGTGCTTTGAGGCGGCGGCGGTGGCCACGGGGTGCGAGGTCGCGTTTGAGTGGTACGTTCTTCTGTTTCTCAGAGTAAGTTGAGGTCAGGGGTATGCTGATGCTGATGTTTGAGTGGTAGGGGTCCGTCGTATGCGGATCTCAAAACGAATAACCCCATCTGCGAGAGCTACGTCGCCGTCATGCGGGCGATGGGCCATCTCACCTTGTTCGATAATACGGGGCAGAAGAGTGCGATTACCGGGGCGTCGACGGACCAGGGTACGTATTTCATCCCCCGTTGGTCTTCGTTGCTTGGGAGTGTGCTAATCGGACCAGGCAATGTGTCGTACGCCGTGCCCGGCTTCCATGGCATCTTCACTATCCCCACCGACGGGGTCAACCACACGCCCGGGTTCACCCAGGGCGCGGGCTCGCTCGAGGCGTATCAGCGGGGGATGGCGTGCGCGGCGGGGATGGCGGTGGTGGCGTGTCAGGTGCTGGTGGACGATGAGTTTGCGGCGCGGGTGCAGAAGGATTTCGAGACGGAGAGGGAGTAGTTTGATGTCCGGTGGAGATAATGTCTTGCAATTTGGGGGGTTACATGATGGATTCACGCTGTCTCTAGCACCAATGCTGTCTCTAGCACCAATGCTGTCTCTAACACCACAAGATCAACCCGATTACAGCGAAGGAGCCAAGCCAAGTATCCGAACACAACATCCAATCCAGACTAACCCAACCACCACAATGCAGAGGATACGAATCATAAATGCCATTTCTCGAAATCTAAGCACTAGCAAACCCAAATCACAAACTGGTCGCGACCTGCGCAGACACCTCCCTCACCTTCTCCTCCAAGACAGCCGCCTGCTGGGCCTCCTCCTTCTTGCCGGCCACCTCAGCCTCCAACCCCTCCCTCTCAAAGCTCTTCATAGGATAATACCCCCAGCGATCCATCATCTCGCGATCCTCATCCCACCCATTGCAATCGGTAGTCAACATCTTCTCGCCCGTAAACACGGCATTGGCGCCGGCCTGGAAACAGGCGACCTGCTGCTCCTCCGACAACGAGATGCGGCCGGCGGCCAGCCGCACAATGGTGGCGGGCAGCACGACTCTGGCGGTCGCGACCGTGCGCAGCAGGCGATCGAAGGGGATCATCTTGCGATCGCCCAGGGGGGTCCCCGGGATGGGCACGAGGGCATTGACCGGGAAGCTCTCGGGGTGCTTGGGCAGATTGGCCACGGTGAAGATCAGGCCGACGCGGTCCTCGTCCTTCTCGCCCAGCCCCAGGATGCCGCCGCTGCAGACGTTGATGCCGGCGTCGCGCACGTTGGCCAGCGTGCGCAGCCGCTCGTCGTACGAGCGCGTCGTGATGATGGACGGGTAGAACTCGCGCGAGGTGTCGAGGTTGTGGTTGTAGGCGGTCAGGCCGGCGTCCTTGAGCTCCTTGGCCTGCGCCTCGTCGATCATCCCCAGCGTCACGCACACCTCCATCCCCATCTCGCGCACGCCGCTGACCATCGACTTGATGTTCTTCAGCGAGGTCTTGCGGCCCCGCATGTCGCGCCACGCCGCCCCCATGCAGAACCGCGTCGACCCGTTGGCTTTGGCCGTCCGCGCCGCCGCCAGCACCTCGTCCACCGGCGACATCTTCGTCGCTTTCAGCCCCGTGTTGTGCCGCGTCGACTGCGCGCAGTAGCTGCAGTCTTCGCTGCACCCGCCGGTTTTGATGTTCATGAGCGTGCACATTTGGATGGCCGAGGGGTCGTGGAATTTGCGGTGGACGAGGGACTATTTCTTGCGGCGTTAGTGGGCAGTTCAGGGGCGGGGGGGGGGG
>NW_020290879.1:0-6395 GCF_003184695.1 Aspergillus brunneoviolaceus CBS 621.78
AGAGGGTTGGAGTCATTGACGTCACGACCGTTACGTGGGGAAGACGTGAGGGACTCGTAGGCGGCCCGCTGGGGTGTCGAAAGTTATCCGTGACAATTAGGCTCCCCTTCCTATGCGGCTGTCCTCAGCAGCGTATAGGCGGTGTAATACTGCTGTCTCGCCCGCTACCCTAACCAATTTAGTATAGGCGGTGGCAGAGAGCAGTACTGCCGCGGGACTAGGCTGAGTCTAGACTAGTGTTTCCCGAGTCGGCACTATTCCGCTTTAGGAACGTGATGTTTCTTTGTACACAACAACAACGGCACGATCGCGTCTCACGAACTTCTCTACCATCCTTCGACCTTGCCGTCGCTACTTCGCTTCGTCTGCGTTTTGCTCGCGTTTCGGCGTCGTTGGGCGTTGATTTCTGTCTCATTTCGACTGTCGGGATAGTAAGTGTAAATTCATGTTTTGATACTGCCAAGACGCTAACGGGTGGCTGCAGTTTCGTTGACGAATCAAAATGCCTCCGGGGCCTGTTCGCCGCCCCTTGGCGGAGGCCCCTTTCCGCCCTGCCGTCATGTTCTGCCTGAAATGCCTCAGAACTTCGGTCAAGAACTACGTTGCGGGGTCTGGTGTGCAGTTTGAGCCTAACTGCTGTTTCGACGCCGTCTCTTCAGTGAAATGCCGGCAGTGCGCCGCGCGGAAGTCCAATTGCATCCCGGTAGGTCCTCTATTCTACTATTTGGACGCGACTAATCGTTGGTTAGACGGCGACGGGAATGCTGGGAAACGCGTCCGATTTGGCGGAGATTCTGCGCTGGGCTGCGTATTTTTGGGACACTGAGCAGGAGGGCATCTGGGATCCAGCGTTTCGCGTGCCTGTCGGCAACTTTACTGCTGCGCTTGCAGCAAAGTTCGCTGACGCGGAGAAGGCCCACAGGGTCGAGCACCACGTCTCTGCCGCGACCAAGAAAGCAATGGTGGTGAGTAGCTAGCCCATTCCGGCAAGAATTCGCTAATGTCTCGGTAGAAACACGCCGCCGCGTATCGTGGTTTTGTTGTTGAGCGTCGCACCCTTGCTGCGCGCACGAACGAGGACTTCGAGTACCTTCGTCTTCTCCCTGGCGATGCGGGCTATTTACTCTGGCAACTCGCGATTTCGACATTTTTGGACGATATCATTCAGGAGGTGACGCGTTTGTATGCTGATGGGCAGGGGAATGAGGAGCGTTTTGTTCAGGAGCTCCGCGACTCTTTTCCGGTGGCCGTCGTTCGTGGTCTGTAGCAGGATCGTTTTACTGGCGTTTCTAGCACGTCTCGATACCCTTGCGCCGTTGTGGTGCCGCTTGTTTTTATCCCGTCGAATACAGTCCGGGTTTGATGTTTTCGTAACTACTGAGTCTAAACTCGTAGACGTAAACAATACTGACGCGTTACGCGACTCCACCGTGTCTGCTTTGTTGTGATCTCAGTGACCGTTGTGTACGCGTTCGTGTCGGGGGCGTTTTGTTATTGTTTTGCCTGTGCACCGGTTTTGAGCCTCGTGATACTGCGGTTCGTTTTTCAAACTGATGAATCTTTTGCTGAGCATTCGCCAAGTTGTTTGCGGGTAGCCATTGGTTGTATTCTGAGGGCCACCCTTGCCATTTGACCAAGTAGAACTGTTCTTTGTGGTGATATAGGCTATCCAGTACTTGTTCCACCTCCCATTCTTCATCATCGTCTAGGTCTGGCATTGGCAAAGTTTCGGGGACGTCTCCCCTGACTTTCCAAGGTTCCAGCAGAGCGATATGGAAGACGTTATGCAACCGAGCATATTTGTCGGGAAGACATAGGCGAAACGCTTGTTTTCCCACAGCTTCTAGAATTCTGAAGGGCCCCACGAATTTTGGGACTAATTTTCGAGGGGTTCCCTTGAATTTAATGTTTGCAGTAGATAGCTTGACCAAATCTCCTCGTTTGAAAGTATGGGTCGTCTCATTATCTCGCTTGAAAGATAGAGTACCGTGACGACTATTGTAGTAAGTCGATTGGTTTTCGCTTGCCTTTCGCCAGTTTCTTTTTAGTTTTTCTCGCAAAGTGTTCAGCTTTTCTAGTCTTTCTGATATTGACGGCACCCCCACTTTTGTAGGGTCGTCCTCGATCCGGAGTCTAAACTCAGGAGAGTAACCCATTAGGGCTTCGAAAGGAATCATTTTTGTAGAGGCATTCGGATGACTATTGCATGCAAATTCTGCCTCGTTTAGTAAATTCAATAGTGGTCTTGACACTCGGTCACAAAGCAGCGCAGGTAGCGTTCGAGGACTTGGTTAGCCCTTTCCGTTTGGCCGTCGGTTTGCGGGTGAAACGCGGTCGACAACCGTCTTTTGATCTTAGTTTGGTAGCAAAGATCGGACCAAAATTTACTCGTGAATACAGAGCCTCTGTCTGTGACTATGCCATGGGGGGCTCCATATTTCAGTTCGATTTCTCGATGAAACAGTTCGGCCAGTTCTCCTGCTCGAATCGTGCATGATACCGCTATGAAACGGTTCATTTTTGTAAAACGATCGACAATCACCAATATCGAATCTACCCAATGACCCTGGTGGTATAGTTCGGGTAGTCCTGTGATGAAATCCATGGTAATTTCGGCCCATGGTCTCGATGGAATCGGTAGGCTTTCGAGTTCTCCATATGGTCGATGCCTAGCTGGGGTTTGGTATTGGCAGGTAGGGCATGTTGCCACATAGTTTTCCACATCATTTTGGAGGCCAATCCAATGGAACTTCCTGCGGAGGAGTTGTTCAGTCCTATTTTGTCCAAAGTGACCTGCTAACGGATCATCATGGTATTGCTGCAGTAGCTCTTGACGTAGGCCTTTTGCCTCTGGTACATAGAGTCTATTTTTAAAATGCAACAATCCATCCGTTGTAATTCCCCAATGTTTGGGTGGTTCATTTTTCTTTTTCTGGGATTCAGAATCTTGATTCTGAAGAGTTTTGATCAAATTTCTTAGATCATCATTGCAAACAGATTCATAAACCTTTTCGGCTTTGCTTGCACTTTTTGTAGCCGCAACGCTGGCGGATCGTTCACGGTTTGTTGCACAAACCACGGCCCAGTCAGCCGATTCTGTACCGGCAGCGCCCGTAGGCCTGCTCAACACCATGTGGGTACTGGGTCCAGGTCTCTCCTGTAAAGGCGTCTCGCCATACCCAAACTGGGATTTCCCAATCTCAGTCACTGCCGAGACCTCAGACACTGCTGAGATGGGTGCTAACCGGTCACGGAGCACCCGCGTAACATCATTGTTACAAGAGCTCTTCACTGGCTCGAATAGTCTAGATGGGATGTCAGCAGGATTGCTCTTACCTGATCGGTGTTTGATCATAAAGTCAAAAGGAGCCAAAATCATGCACCAACGTGCTTGACGTCCATTAAGCCGGGATTGATTCATAAATGATCTAAGATTTGCATGGTCAGATAGAACTTCAATAGGATGCTGAGCCCCATCGAGATATTGATGCCAATGTTTAAAGGAGTAGACGATGGCGAAAAGTTCTTGATCCGGAGTGCCCCAGTTAAGTTCTGCACCCGAGAATTTTCTTGACCAAATAGCAACTATGTGGTATTGTCCTGTTGGTCCCGGTTGGGTCAAAATGCCTGCCATTCCTTTATTACAGGCGTCGGTTTCGATCCGAATAGGTTGAGTTGGATCAAAGAAACGAAGAAGAGGAGCAGTCTGGAATGCGTTGATAAGTCGGCGAAACGCCAGTCTTTCGTCTAGGGCTAAATGATGTGTTCCCGGTTTCTTGCCATTTTGACTTCCCTTCAGAAGGTTCGTCAAAGGTAGTGCTAGTAAAGAGAAGTTGCGAATAAATCTGCGGTAGAAGTTGCAAAATCCTAAGAAGATCTGAATATCATGGTAGGTAGCAGGTAACGGCCACGAAACGATAGTTTTAACTCGGTCAGGATCCATCGTAATGCCTGTAGAGGAAATGATATATCCAAGGAATTCAACTTGTTGCTGAAGGAAGGAGCATTTGGATAGTTTGGCATATAGATTGGCTTCTCGTAGTCGTACCAGTACTTTCTTGATATGTTCGACGTGTTCATGCCTTGTCATCGAGAAGATAAGGATATCGTCTAGATACGCAATGCAAACGACATCGAGAATATCATGCAATGCGGAGTGTATGTAGTTTTGAAAAGAAGCAGGTGCGTTGGTCAAGCCAAACGGCATTACCATGTACTCAAAGTGACCATAACGTGTGCGAAACGCAGTCTTCCATTCGTCTCCTTCCTTAATGCGGATGCGATAATAGGCGTCCTGGACGTCGATTTTACTGAAGTATTTGCATCCAGCTAATCGGTCGAGGATTTCGGAGATTAAGGGCAGTGGATATCGATTCTTTACCGTAACTTTATTAAGTCCACGGTAATCCACGCATAGCCGCAAACTTCCATCCTTTTTAGGTACGAAGAGAATAGGGGCCCCTGCAGGGCTTTTAGATGGGCGTATTCTTCCATTGGCAGTGTTTTCGTCAATATAATCTTTGAGTACTGAAAGTTCTCTTTCCGAGAGGGGGTAAATGGGCCCAAACGGGGGTGATTCGCCTTCGAGAAGGTCGATAGTATGATCCTTATCATGGTGTTTAGGAAGAATTTTAGATTGATCAGAAGAGAAGACATCGGCAAATTCGACCAGTTCTGGCGGAATGGAATTGTTTTGATGGCGTTCTGATCCCTCGTCGTCACCTGGAAGCCACAGTTCCTCTGGGGCTTTAACAATCGCATAAACACAGGCGCAATTTCGGCAAGCCTTAGTGAATTTCCGAGGACTTAATTCCTGGATTTGACTAAATTCAAACCACCATTGCTTGTTCCAGGGAGACAAATGAATTTTGTGGTCGAGCAGAGTAGTCATGGAAAGCAAGATTGGGGCGTCTTGAGTAGTAGCAACACATGGTCTGGTGAAACACCGTCGTACTCCTCTTGAATCAGTGATGTCTAAAGGAATATCCCATACCCCATAGCTGATGACAGAGGTATGGTTAATGGCTTCGAGCCGTGGTGAGAATTTCCGGGATTTTGAAAAGGAGTATTGCTGTATAAATCCAATGCTGACCAGGTCGCACGCCGCACAACTATCGATGTCTGCATAGATTTCCCCAACGTTGGGTATTCGTATTGGCATCGACATCTTATCGGCTGTTCCCACTTCATGATACGGGGCCGAGACAGGGGAGTTGGTCTCAGCCCACTCTATTTTTCCGCATTGCTTTTCCTAGCTTGCAGTTCTTGAATTCGAGCTGATCTCTTTTCCTTTTGAGGACATCGGTTGGCGAGATGCTCAGCACTATTACATAAGAAGCATCGTAAAACTTTTCTGACTGGATCAGAATGATCAGTTTTAGGATTAAAAGGTTGAGTGTCCTTATAGAATCGTGACCGTTTTTGTGACGTGTTGGACCCGTCAGGTCCCCGTTTACGTTTTTGTCCCTGTGTATATAGGTTCCAATAATGAGTGGTAAGAGATACCATCTCGTCTCGTTCCTCAGGCAGTTGGTATACGTGTTCTTTGACATAGCGACTGAAATCAGGAAGTAATTTTGCAAAGAAAGTATAGCTGCGTTCCTTTTCAGTAGCTCTAGGAAAATATTGTTCCAAAGTATCGAGATAGGCGTGAAATTCACGAGGATCTTGATCGTTTCGCTGCCGAGCTCGCTCTAGCTGGCTCATCACATCAGGCTCAAAGGTGGCAGCATTTCGGATGAGGGAGAGTGTCCATTTAGTAAAGGCAGACCACGAATGGCTAACGTTTTCCTTTCGTTCTGGTGGTAATTCTTCAAGATAACGGTACCATCTCTGCCGACAAGTCGCGCTCATGTGGCTTACAGCCTCGAGAATCTTGCGGTAGTCATTGCAGAACTTAGATGGTGCCCCCTGAAAATTATGATCTAAATCGTAGAACCATTCCTGGCGTTTTTGAATATTGAAGGAAAGTTCGAATTGCGGAATATCTTTGATTTTGATGTTCATTTTAGATTCACTTAAAGGAGAGGAAGTTTTCCTTTGCCGAGTCGGTGCCAATTCGACATCGTCACGTTGGATTTCCCGTCGCAGTTCGGCAACTTGTCTTTTCAACCGCTGGTAATCTTGTAGCCGACTAATAGTATCTCTGACTGCGGTAAGGTCCTCTACCGAAGGATCTGGTAGCGAAGGTGATGAACCATCAGCGGTAGGGGAAGTTTCCGACTCGGAACCGCTATCGGAACATAAGGATTGCGGTGACATGCTGTATTCTATAGGTAACTGAAGAGGAAGGATTAGAATTGTAAAGGGAAAAGGTCAGTTAGGTATAGAATAGTAGCAGTCTATTGATTTCAAGACTAATCCTTGCTATCCGAAGGTCTAGCAAGGTTCTGGGA
>NW_020290880.1:0-3957 GCF_003184695.1 Aspergillus brunneoviolaceus CBS 621.78
CCCCCCCCCCCTCCTCCTCATATGAAGAAGAGACAAGAGAAAGGGAGGTGACGGCGGCCCTGATTGCTTGCTCACCGCCCATCTCAGAAGCCTTGGCTAGTTTTTCGCAGTTAGCCTGACGTAGTCAGAATTCAAGCATCCTCCACCTATCTCTCTCTCTCTCTCTCTCTCTCTCTCTTTCTCTCTCGCAGGTGTCATCTGGAGTCTTCAGCTGAGTACTGTACAGACAGTTCCGTAGAGCACTACCAGGGTGGTTGGTTAGTCCCGGAATCAGCTGGGAACGCAGTTTGTTGCTATGGGGCCAGGAGGCTTTTGTTCACGACTAGGTCGATAACTCCCAGTGTATGAATTCTTTACTTGCTGGTTTCCATACGTAGCCAAAAAGCGCACGTGCTCTATCTGGCAGAGGTACACTTACACTGGCCAACAGAAAAGCATTTATACAGAGAATCAATCATATTCACTCGACTTGTTGGAATCATAAAAACAAGTCATATAGCCAGCTATAGCTAGTTCACTCTCATGATATACCCTTCTCATAATCGACCAAAACAAAAAATATACACGTCCAGGCACCCTGTCCCAGGATACAGAGATCTTAGACCAGGAATCGGAAGCCTCTGGAACTGGCTTGGCCAGGCACCTCCCCGCTACTGATGCCTTCTCCGCGGTCGAGTTTCTTGTTCAACCGCACGAGAACGAAGCGGAGCGCCGTCGCGGCGAGAATAGCCAGGAAGGCTGTGGCGCAGTTGACGGACATGGCGGTGACTATATCTCTTATTAGGCTCTGCAAAAGAAACACAGGATGGGGTGCAAGAGACTCACCGTAACGCGGAGCATCGCTGTCAGGGTACATGTAGCTCGCGTAGATACTACTGATGTTACTGATACAGTTGATGCCCGCCAGGGCCGCGGCACGCTTGGAGGCCGGACGAGGCAAGGTGCTCGAGATCCAGCCCAAGGCCACGACGTAGCTGGCGTAGAAGGAGGGGACCATGAGCATCATGGCCACGTAGCGCGGAGCGACGCTCGTGGTGGCGGCAGCGAGGATAAAGGCCGCCACGGAGATGTAAAGTGGTAGGGTGATGTGGAAATAGCGCTCACCGGTCCGGTCGGCGTGCCAGGCGTTGGTGAAGGCGGTGATGACGGCCAGACAGTAGGGAGGGGCGGTCAGACACAAGGTCTCGATGTTGCCGTAGTTGAGGGTCTTCACAACAGTGGGGAAGAAATTGGTAACCGAGGCAGAGGAGACAATTCCGAGAATAAGAAGCATCTAAGTTCATTAGCGATGGAAGAAGCAGAAGGATTCGGTTCGATAGTAGGTTGACTTACCAACAGGTAGGTCTTAATGTCGGTGAAAGCCAGCTTGACACCATGCAAGAAGGTCTGCTGCTCGCTATCGACCCAATCGTCTTCGCCAATATCTTCCTCCAGACGCCAAGCAGCCAGCTGCTTCTCCTCCTCGGTGAGCCATGGTGTGGTACGCGGAAAATTAGGGAGGATGAAGACAGAGGAGAAGGCCACAACGATGGTGATGGCTCCCTCGATAATGAAAAGCCAGCGCCTGGCTAAAGTCAGTAAGGGGCACATAAAGCTCGCTTGAGTGTACTTACCATGACCGAAGTCCCATTTTGTGGTCCATTCCATCGGTGATGCCGGCAGCGATGAGACCGGAGAAGGCTCCCGACAGGAGAGAACCCGAGTACAGCGCGGCAGTACGGAATCCAAGTTCCTTGCGAGTATACCAGGCACTCAAGAAGTAGAGACATCCGGGCTAAGAGAGAGAGAGAGAGAGAGTTAGCAAACCCTTTGCGGATCTTGCCAGGAGCGAACGCATACAAAATAGGCTGCCTCCACGAAACCCAAGAAGAACCGAACGATAACCAGACCAGCATAACTTTGAGCGCCAGCGGTGCACATCGAGATAATACCCCAGAGCAACATAGATCCCGGGAGGTAGAGAGCGGGTTTACCGATCTTGTTGAGCAGCAAGTTGGACGGAACTAAAAAATCAGAACTTATTCATAACGACGCAAAAAGAAACAAAAGAGGGGCTCCTACTCTGCATCAACAAATAACCCACAAACAGAATACTGACGCAAGTCTGATATTGCACTCCCACCAGGCCCAAATCTTCCTCGAGACCGGCCAATTTGGCAGCCGCCTAGTAGGTGATCAGCAACAAGGATCGAAAGAAGGGGCCACGGGTCACGTACAATATTATTCCGATCCAGGTAATTCAAGATATACATGATAATAAGCATAGGCAGCAGACGCAAATCGATCTTGCGGACCAGAGCGCGTTCGGCTTTCTGACGCTCCTCGGGCGACAGACTGGCGACATAGGCCGGGGCCTCTTTGCGAGGATTGGGCTTGTCGGCGTTGGCCACTGCATTGGGGACGATTTCGACGTTGTCGACATGGCTCTTGTCGATGTCCCGTTCGGGATCATAAGAGGTCCTGGGAGACATGTTGCGTCTCCTAGTTTGGGGAAAGGAGTCTATAAATTGACCTCCAAAAGCAACGGATGGAAGACCCGAGTATCACAGAATAAAGTAACTCAGTGAAAGAGAAAAAGGAAGGGGTATCAAGAGGAGAGAGAAGAAGAAGAAGAAGAGGGAAGGGGGTAAGAGACAAGACAGGGCAGCCAGCCAAGTCGGGATCAGGAACCTTTTTGTGTGCAGGGCATGGTGGGAGGAGCCGAAGAAGCGGGCAGCAAAACCGGGATTTTTTTTGGGGTCACCCCAGACTGATGGAATGGAGGATGGAGGAGAGACGGGGAAAAAAGAGGGTCTGGGGGACGGACTGGAGACATGCCACACCGAATCGGCATCGATCCTGGGGGGAAGGACTGGGCGTGGGGGTTACCGAAGAGATTCCGACGAGGGAGGAGATACTAATGTCAAGGATGACGATAATGATGATGACGATGCAGTAGTGGATGATGCATCAGTGCCAGTGGTTGATCAAGGTTGTCTGTTGTATGGAGACGGGAAGACGAGAGAAGGCGAAAAGGCGGAATACACGAAAAGACGAAGCCGAAAGGGAAAAAGCGGGGAGAACGTGGGGGTTGCCGTCCGACGTTGCAACTGTTTGCATTCTGGGAAAGTAGACTCGGGTTACCTGATCTACTACCTCGTACTTACAGTGTACTACTATACACACAGTCCGAACGGTTCAACCCAGATGCAGTGCTTCCAGCATTTACAAACAAGTCCCAAACTCCTCAAACTCTCCCTATTCTATACAATCGATCAATCAATCAAGTGACCAACAATATAGCACAGCACACCAAACTCCCTTCTCCCCCCCTCCCCCCGCGCATCCCCCAACCAGCCCGAAACGAGAATCGGGAAAGAATCTCGGCTTCCAACCCAATGCGACCATCAGCCCATGGTCCATGGTCCGTCCTGTCTGCCCGGCGGCGGGCTGGACCGTCCATCCGTCATTCAATGAGAAAGAAAAAGGACCTGACGCGGGTGTCGCCGGAGGCAAAATTCTTCCCTTTTTGAAGAAGCTTGACGAGAAACAAAGGGATCGAATCAGACCGACTAATTGACAGACAGACAGACAGCATACCTGGTGACCACGGGACCGATCCCGATCCACCTTTTCTATCTCGACGCCTCCACCACCGCCAGCACCACCACCACCACCGTCACCTCCACGCTCGGCAAATATCAAAGACATTTAAGCGAGCTGACACTCGTCAGGGTGAGGACATGGGCGTGGTAGTGGCTGCGGATCCGAGAATTGCGGAGAGCGAGGAGGTGGGAGCATCGGGAGCAGTGGGAGCATTGGGAGCATTGGGCGAGCCGTAGGCGGCGGATGGGCCCCAGGCAAGTGAAAGCGGGGGAAAGAAAGATGCCGATTTTCGGGTTTTCCCCAGAGGAAGCCTGAGGATGGTTTGGAAAATTCAAAGGAAAGCGTGGGGGTTGCTTTTTCCTCCCCCCCCCC
>NW_020290881.1:0-2837 GCF_003184695.1 Aspergillus brunneoviolaceus CBS 621.78
ATACAGCAGGCACTTTAACTGTATTTAAAATATAATAAATTATATTTATATAAAAGTATATTTTAAAATAAAATAAACTATTTTTATAGAATTTTCTACTTTTATTTTTCTATATTTATTATTTACAGAATAGTCCTAGAATTATAAATTAATTATAGTTATTTAGCTTATTTTTAGAGAATATTATTAAGCCCTTTTTTTTTATTTTTTAGATTTTTATAAACTATAATAATATTTTAACTAAAATAAGTTTTTTAAGCCAGATTTTTTTTTTCTAAATCTCTAGATTAGAGTGGCTAACGGCCAGGTCAGGTTAGGTTAATGAGAATTTTTATATCTGACCGCCAGATTATAGCCAGATTAAGAAAATTTTTATATCTAACTGCGGTATAACTAAAAAACAGGCAGTTAATTATTTTAATTATTCTTAGTACTAAGACCCCCCCGCTATACCTATTTAGATTTTAATATAGTTAAAATATATTTAGATTAAGTAATTATTAATCTAATTATCTTAACTATTATTTAAAAGTATACAGAAACAAGCTTTTTAAATTAAAAAATAATAACTAAGAAAAATATTAGTATTTTCTTTATCTCTATCTAGAAGAATTAATCAGAAAATCCTAATAATATTAATAAAATTTAGTTTTTTATAAAACTGTTATTCTTATAATAAGAAATATATATAAATATATATAATTATAGCTCGGTTTGGACTATATATCTTAGTTATACTATATAATAATTAAAAAACTATATATTTATTATTAGTTAGACTATTAAAAATAAATATATTATTTTTATTTTATTATTTTTCTTTTTACTCCAGCTTAGATAGTTTATTATATTCTTATTTTCTATTTAAAAAAATTAAATTATCTGTATTATAAATTAAACTTAAAAAAAAATCTGCTGTTAAGTTGCGGGCTGGCAGTAGAGTGGCTAACGGCCAGGTTAGGTCAGGTTAATTAGAATTTTTATATCTGACCGCCAGGTTATAGCCAGATTAAGAAAATTTTTATATCTGACCGCAGTATAGCTAAAAAACAGATAGTTAATTATTTTAATTATTCTTAGTACTAAGATCCTTTCGCTATATCTATTGAGACTTTAGTATAGTTAAGATATATTTAGATTAAATAGTTATTAATCTAACTATTTTAACTATTATTTAAAAATATATAGAAATAAGCTTTTTAAATTAGAAAATAATAACTAAAAAAAATATTAGTATCTTTTTTATCTCTATTTAAAAGAATTAATCAGAAAATTCTAATAATATTAATAAAATTCAGCTTTTTATAAAACTATTATTCTTATAATAAAAAATATATATAAATATATATAATTACAGCTCAGTTAGATTATATATTTTAGTTATATTATATAATAACCAAAAAACTATATATTTATTACTAGTTAGATTATTAAAAATAAATATACTGTTTTTATTCTATTATTTTTTTTTTACTCTAGCTTAAATAGTCTATTATATTCTTATTTTTTATTTAAAAAAGCTGAATTATCTATATTATAAATTAAACTTAAAGAAAAATCTGCTGTTAAATTATAAACTGGTAGATACAGATAACAGTAAATAAAATAATAAAATAAATAATAAATTAATAATATTTTAATAACTTATTCTCTTATTTTTAACTAGTTATTTAATTAGATTATTTTTAGATTTATAGATAAGATGTAGCTTAAAAAACTATAAGAAAATTTAAAAATAAAAAGATTCTTAAGTAGATTTAGAATTATATAATAAATAATTAAAAATAATAGATTTAGTAGATTAAACAGATTAAATAAATTAAATAAATTAAACAGATTAAATAGATTAAGCAGATTAAGTAGATTAAGTAAGTTAAATAGATTAAACAGATTAAATAAATTAAATAAATTAAATAAATTAAATAAATTAAATAGATTAAACAGATTAAGCAGATAAGTCGGAAGAATTAAAGCTATATTATAATATTTATATAATACTATTTATATAGTTTTTCTCGGT
The DNA here is from genome assembly GCF_003184695.1 of Aspergillus brunneoviolaceus CBS 621.78. NCBI lineage: Eukaryota > Fungi > Ascomycota > Eurotiomycetes > Eurotiales > Aspergillaceae > Aspergillus > Aspergillus brunneoviolaceus. Next base: position 2,021 of record NW_020290881.1, read on the forward strand.
AACTGTACTTTTTAACAACTATCTAATTAAATATTAGATATTATATTTTTTAAAGAATTTTATAAAAGTCTTTTTTAGATCTTTTTTATTAATATAAAAGCAATCTAACTAATCTAATTAATCTAATTTTTATAATTTTAGGCTTAAAATATGATTTTCTGCTTACTAGACTTTTTAAAATAAATAAAATACAACAGGTACTTTAGCTATATTTAAAATATAATAAATTATATTTATATAAAAATATATTTTAAAATAAAATAAACTGTTTTTATAGAATTTTTTATTTTTATCTTTTTATATCTATTATTTGCAGAGTAGTCTTAAAATTATAAGTTAATTATAATTATTTAATTTATTTTTAAAAAATATTATTAAATTTTTTTTTTCTGTTTCTCAGATCTTTACAAACTATAATAATATTCTAACTAAAATATGTTTTTTAAATCAGATTTTTTCTTTTTTTTTAAATCTCCAGATTACGCGTGTTATAAAGAATCGAAAGATTATTTTATATTTAATTTATAAAAAAAAACTTTCTACTTTCTAAAATTAATAGTAGAAAATAATCTTTTTTAAAGCTTGTATATAAGCTTGAAAACTACTATTTTATTTTAATTAAAAAAAAATATTAATAATATAAAATAGTTTTTAGAAAAATATATTATTTTTTAATAGAACTTTTTATATCTACTATACTATATATTTTTATATTTTATTTTATTTAGGGTTTACATTAGGGTTTACATTAGGGTTTACATTAGGGTTTACATTAGGGTTTACATTAGGGTTTACATTAGGGTTTACATTAGGGTTT
>NW_020290882.1:0-2295 GCF_003184695.1 Aspergillus brunneoviolaceus CBS 621.78
AATTTATTTAATTTATTTAATTTATTTAATTTATTTAATTTATTTAATTTATTTAATTTATTTAATTTATTTAATTTATTTAATCTATTTAATTTCTTTTTTTATAATTCTAAGAAGTATATTATATTTTAAAAAAATATTTATAAAATCTAATATAAAAAATATAAAATCTAATATTAAATAAACTAATAAGATTATATTATTTTTTATATTATTTAGAATAAAAATTATAATAATAAAAGAATTAAAAAGACCGGGTCTTTATTTTTATCTCAATATATATAATATTTAAAGATTTAAATAAAGCTAGTTTTTCTATTTTTAATAATAATCTATTTTCTAAATTATTTTTAAGATTATTTATATTCTTATTTTTACTAATATAAAAAATAATAATTATTTTATTTTTCTTTTATTTTTTAAATATAAAGATAATCAAATCTGGATTAAGATTATTAAAAATATTCTAATATTTTTTATTAATAATAAAATAATTAATATATATCTAAAATATTATTATTTTAATTATATGAAAATAAAAACAGCTCCGGCGATAGTAATAAATATTTTAAAAATTATTAAATAAATATTTAATATTAATATTATTAATAATAATTAAAAAAAAATCTCTAGCTATTTAATAAAAAATAAAAAACTAATTATAATAGAACTTTTAATAAATAAAAATGTTAGTATATTTTATAATATTTAGAATAATATTAATTTAATTAAAAATATTTTAATAAACTATATATTTTTAATATTTAAATATATTTTAAATTTTTTAAATATTTCAGCTGCGGGTAAAAATTTTTAATATTTAAAAATATTATAAAAAACTTTATTCAGACCTAATAATAATCCGAAAATAATTAATAATATATTAATAACCGGATTTTAATTATAAAAAAAATAGAATATTTTTTTAAAATAGTTTAATATTCAAAATATTAGTTAATATTATTATCTAGCTAGATATTCTTTTTTAACTTTTTAAACTTTAATATTGCATTTAAAATAATTATAATTATATAGATATAGTTTTTTATTTAATAAATATAATAATAGTATTTTTAAAGCTTTTAATATATATTTTATAAATTTTTAAAAATCCTTTTTTTTAGAATACCTGCTTTCTTATTAGTTAGTTAATTAAGTAATCTAAATAATTAAAAAAATTATTATAAATATTATAAATCTTATAAATAGTAGGCCTACTATTTTTAAATAGATATAATATAAAAAAAATATAAAAGCTTAATAAAATACTCTATTTATCTCTACTTAGTTATAGTAAAATAAAGATAATTAATAATATTATAATTATAGTACTAAGTAAAACTGTTAATTATTTAATAAAAATTAAATATCTAATAAATTATAAAATAGATTAAGTTCCAGCGAGTTTTATAGTTAAAAAAAATAATAAACTAAATCTAATTTAAATTATTAAATAAACTAGAACTTTTTATAGTATTAAAAACTTATATTTATAAATTTTATAATCTTTCAAATCTATATAATTAAGAATTAGTATTATTAACTATTATTAAAAGAAAATCTTTAGAACCTGTCTATAAAAAACTAATAGATAATTTTATAGTAAAGACTTTTTATATTACTTTTTTATAGATAATTCTAGAGTGGATTAACCTGACCGTTATATCTTAACCTTAACCTGGCCATAACCTGGCGGTTAGATTAAGATATAAAAAAATTTTAACCGTACGGTTATAGTTAGGTTAAAATATAACTATTATTTTAACTATTTATATCTGCCGGTTAGAAAAATTAGATATAACAGATAAATTAATAACTATAAATTAATTAGTAATATATATATTTCTCTTATATAAATAATATATAAAGTATAATATACTTTTAATTATAGTATAATAATATTTTTTAGATTTAGCTTATTTATTTAATATTATAATACAGCTCTAATTCTTCCGACTTATTTGCTTAATTTATTTAATTTATTTAACTTATTTAATCTATTTAATTTATTTAATTTATTTAATCTACTCGATCTTTTCCTCCGTGAAGTTAAAGAATATATTATACTTTAAAAAAGATTTTTACAGAATCTAGTATAAAAAAAATAGTATCTAATATTAAATAAACTAATAAGATTATACTACTTTTTATACTATCTAGAACGGTAATTATAATAATAAAAAAATCGAGAAAACCGGGTCTTTATTTTTATTTAAATATATATAATATTTAAAGATTTAGATAAAGCTAGCTCTTCTATTTCTAATAATAATCTATTTTTTAGATTATTTTTAA
>NW_020290883.1:0-1511 GCF_003184695.1 Aspergillus brunneoviolaceus CBS 621.78
ATTATTAGTAAATATACAGTTTTTCTGATATTATATATTATAATTAAGATATACGGCTTAAACCGAGCTATAATTATATATTTTTATATATATTTTTCGCTGTAAGAATCATAATTTTATAAAAAGCTAAATTTTATTAATACTATCAGGAATCTCTGATTAATTTTTTAAGATAGAGATAAAGAAGATACTAATACTTCTCTTAGTTATTTTTTTTTGATTTTAAAAGCTTATTTCTATATACTTTTAGACAATAATTAAGATAGTCAGGTTAATAACTGCTTAATCTAGATATACCTTAACCGTACTAGAGTTTAAATAGATATAGCAAGCAGGTCTTAGCGCCAAAAATAATTAAAACAGTTAATTATTTCTTTTTTAGCTATACTGCGGTCAGGTATAAAAATTTTTTTAACCTGGCTATAACCTGGCGGTCAGGTATAAAAATTCCAATTAACCTGACCTGACCTGGCCGTTAGCCACTCTATACTAAATTCTATAAATATTTTTTTTAAAGTATAATATACCCCTCGGGATTATAAAAAAAGAGATCAAGCAGATTAAATAAATTAAATAAATTAAATAAATTAAATAGATCGAGCAAATAAGCTAAATCTAGATAATATTACTATATTATAATTAAAAGTATATTATACTTTATATATTATTTATATAAGAGAAATATATATATTATTAATTAATCTATAGTTATTAATCTATTTATTATATCTAATCTTTTTAACCGGCAGATATAAACAGTTAAAATAATAATTATATCTTAATCTAACTATAACTGTATGGTTAAAATTTTTTTATATCTTAATCTGACCACCAGGTTATGGTTAGGTTAAGATTAAGATATAACAGTCAGGTTAATCCACTCTACTACTATTTTTATAAAAATTATAAGAAGAAAATACTATTAATAGTATCTAAGCAAACAATCAGCCAGATGCTAAGTAAAAAATTATTATAAATATTTATTTGTTTTTTAAAGATAAATCTTTTTTAATTATTATTTTTTCTAGGCCTCTGTAGTCTATAATAAACAGAATTTTTAAAATCAAGTTCTATACTTTATAATTGTCTGTTACCTACTATTTTAAACTGTCGAGTATATTTAATTTAAATAGATAATTAATCTTACAGTTTTATTTTTCTACCGAAAATTAAGTTCTTCTAATTAAATACAGATTAAAGAATATCTTTTAAAGTTATTAAAAAATATATATATATAGCTGTTATTAAAATTTTTAAATATTAGATAGATATTAATTATAGTAGACTGCTGGACTAGTTTTAATTAAAAAATATTTTTTATTTTAATTAGATATTTTTTAATAAAAAATATAGATTATTATAAAGTTCTACTGGGCTTCCAACCGGTATCTAAATCTTATACTAATAAGAATCTAACTATAATTATTTTATTAGTTTTATATAAATATAATCTATTTTATCAATTATTAGATATAACAACTAATAATACTAGTAATAATAGTTTAATATTT